>NC_142807.1:60439299-60573755 GCF_049724085.1 Artemia sp. Qi Xiang Cuo | reverse complement strand
CTTCGTTCAGTTGCGTATTGGCTATGGTTTACCTTGTCACAGTTACATTTTCCTGATTTTTCAAAGATCATTTTGAATTTCTTTCATTGAAATGCAAGAGTTGGACTATTTCAATAGTGTTTGGTAGTGGTTTACCTTGTCACAGTTACATTTTCATGATTTTTCAAAGTTGATTTTGTATTTCTTTCGTTGAAATGCAAGAGTTGGACTATTTCAGTAGTGTCTGGTTATGGTTTACCTTTTCACAGTTAAATTTTCTTGATTTTTCAAAGCTGATTTAGAATTTCTTTCTTTGAAATGCAAGAGTTGGAATATTTCAGTAGTGTTTGGTTCTGGTTTACCTTGTCACAGTTACATTTTCCTGATTTTTCAAAGTTCATTTAGAATTTCTTTCGTTGAAATGCAAGAGTTGGAATATTTCAGTTGTGTTTGTTTCTGGTTTACCTTGTCACAGTTACATTTTCCTGATTTTTCAAAGTTCATTTTGAATTTCTTTCGTTGAAATGCAAGAGTTGGAATATTTCAGTTGTGATTGGTTGGGGGTTAAAGTGTCACAGTTCCATTTTCCTGAGTTTTCAAAGTTGATTTTGAATTTCCTTCGTTGAAATGCAAGAGTTGGAATATTTCAGTAGTGTTTGGTTGTGGTTTACCTTGTCACAGTTACATTTTCTTGATTTTTCAAAGTTCATTTTGAATTTCTTTCGTTGAAATTCAAGAGTTGGAATATTTCAGTAGTGTTTGGTTGTGGATTACCTTGTCACAGTTACATTTTCTTGATTTTTCAAAGTTCATTTTGAATTTCTTTATTTGAAATGCAAGAGTTGGAATATTTAAGCAGAGTTTGTTTATGGTTTACATTTTCACAGGTACAGTTTCTTGATTTTTCAAAGTTCATTTTGAATTTTTTTTGTTGAAATGCAAGAGTTGGAATATTTCAGTAGTGTTTGGTCGTGGTTTACCTTGTCACAATTACATTTTCTTGATTTTTCATAGTTAATTTTTAATTTATTTTGTTTAAATGAAAGAGATGGAATATTTCAGTAGAGTTCGGTTGTGGTTTAACTTGTCACAGTTAAATTTTCTTGATTTTTCAAAGTTCATTTTGAATTTATTTTGTTGAAATGCAAGAGTTGGAATATTTCAGTAGTGTTTGGTTGTGGTTTACCTTGTCACAGTTACATGTTCTTGATTTTTCAAAGTTCATTTTGAATTTCTTTCGTTGAAAAGCAAGAGTTGGAATATTTCAGTAGTGTTTGGCTGTGATTTACCTTGTCACAGTTAAATTTTCTTGATTTTTCAAAGCTCATTTTAATTTATTTAATTGAAATTCAAGAGTTGGACTATTTCAGCAGTGTTTGGTTGTGGTTTACCTTGTCACAGTTAAATTTTCTTGATTTCTCAAAGTTCATTTCTAATTTCTTTCATTGAAATGCAATAGTTGGAATATTTCAGTAGTGTTTGGTCGTGGTTTACCTTGTCACAGTTACATTTTCGTGATTTTTCAAAATTCATTTTGAATTTCTTTCGTTGAAATGCAAGAGTTGGACTATTTCAGTAGTGTTTGGTTTTGGTTTACATTGTCACAGTTACATTTTCTTGATTTTTCAAAGATCATTTTTAATTTCTTTCGTTGAAAAGCAAGAGTTTGAATATTTCAGTAGTGTTTGCTTATGGTTTACATTGTCACAGTTACATTTTCTTTATTTTTCAAATTTCTATTGAATTTATTTCGTTGAAATGCAAGAGTTGGAATATTTAAGTAGTGTTTGGTTATGGTTTACCTGGTCACAGTTACATTTTCTTGATTTTTCAAATTTCATTTAGAATTTATTTCGTTGAAATGCAAGAGTTTGTATATTTCGGTGGTGTTTGGTTATGGTTTACCTTGTCACAGTTACATTTTCCTGATTTTTCAAAGTTCATTTTGAATTTCTTTCGTTGAAGTGCAAGAGTTGGAATATTTCAGTAGTGTTTGGTTGTGGTTTATTTTGTCACAGTTACATTTTCATGATTTTTCAAAGTTCATTTTGAATTTCTTTCCTTGAAAAGCAAGACTTGGAATATTTCAGTAGTGTTTGGTTGTGGTTTACCTTGTCGCAGTTACATTTTCTTGATTTTTCAAAGTTCATTTTGAATTGCTTTCGTTGAAATGCAAGAGTTGGAATATTTCAGTAGTGTTTGGTTATGGTTTACCTTGTCACAGTTAAATTTTCTTGATTTTTCAAAGTTCATTTTGAATTTCTTTCGTTGAAATGCAAGAGCTGGAATATTTCAGTAGTGTATGGTAGTGGTTTACTTTGTCACAGTTACATTTTCTTGATTTTTCAAAGTTCATTTTGAATTTCTTTCGTTGAAATGCAAGAGTTGGAATATTTCAATAGCGTTTGGTTGTGGTGTACCTTGTCATAATTTCATTTTCTTGATTTTTCAAAGCTCTTTTTGAATTGGCATCATTGTAATGCAAGATTTGGAATATTTTAGTAGTGTTTGGACATGGTTTACCTTGTCAAAGTTACATTTTCGTGTTTTTTAAATGTTAATTTTGATTTACATACTTTTTTTATAACTATTTGTTAAATTTAACTATTGTTTTTTTGTGGTTTACATTGTCACAATTAAATTTTATTGATTTTTCAAATTTAATTTTTGAATTTCTTTAGTTGAAAAGCAAGAGTTTGAATATTTCAGTAGTGTTTGATTATGTTTTAACTTGTCACAGTTACATTTTATTTATTTTTCAAAGTTCATTTGAATTTCATTCGTTGAAATGAAAGAGTTGGAATATTTCAGAAGTGTTTGGTTGTGGTTTACCTTGTCACAGTTACATTTTATTGATTTTTCAAAGTTCATTTTGAATTTCTTTCATTGAAATGCAAGAGGTGGAATATTTCAGAAGTGTTTGCTTGTGGTTTACCTTGTCACAGTTACATTTTCTTGATTTTTCAAAGTTCATTTGAATTTCTTTCGTTGAAATGCAAGAGTTGGAATATTTCAGTAGCGTTCGGTTGTGGTTTACCTTGTCACAGTTACATTTTCTTGATTTTTCAAAGTTCATTTTGAATTTCTACTGTTCAAATGCAAGAGTTGAACTATTTCAGTAGTGTTTGGTTGTGGTTTACATTGTCAAAGTTACATTTCCTTGATTTTTCAAAGTTCATTTTGAATTTCTTTCGTTGAAAAGCAAGAGTTGGAATATTTCAGTAGTGTTTGCTTGTGGTTTACCTTGTCAAAGTTACATTTTCTTGATTTTTCAAAGTTCATTTGAATTTCTTTCATTGAAATGCAAGAGGTGGAATATTTAAGAAGTGTGTGGTTGCGGTTTACCTTGACACAGTTAAATTTTCTTGATTTTTCAAATTTCATTTTGAATTTCTTTCATTGAAATGCAAGAGTTGGAATATTTCAGTAGTGTTTGGTCGTGGTTTAACAAGACTCATTTACATTTTCGTTTTTTTTCAAAGTTCATTTTGAATTTCTGTCATTGAAATGCAAGAGTTGGACTATTTAACTATTTTTGAGTTGATTTTTACATACTCACAGTTACATTTTCATGATTATTAAAAGCTCATTTAGAATTTATTTAGTTGAAATGAAAGAGTTGGAATATTTCAGTAGTGTTTGCTTATGGTTTACATTGTCACAATTACATTTTCTTGATTTTTCAAAGTTCATTTTGAATTTCTTTCGTTGAAATGAAAGAGTTGGAATATTTCAGTAGTGTTTGGTTATGGTTTACCTTGTCACAGTTACATTTTCTTGATTTTTCAAAGTTCATTTAGAATTTCTTTCGTTGAAATGCAAGAGTTGGTCTATTTCAGTTGTGTTTGGTTATGGTTTACCTTATCACAGTTACATTTTCTTGATTTTTCAAAGCTTATTTTGAATTTCTTTCGTTGAAAAGCAAGAGGTGGAATATTTCAGTAGTGTTTGCTTATGGTTTACCTTGCCACAGTTGCATTATCTTGATTTTTAAAAGTTAATTTGAATTTCTTTCGTTGAAATGCAAGAGATGGAATATTTCAGTAGTGTTTGCTTATGGTTTACCTTGTCACAGTTGCATTTTCTTGATTTTTCAAAGTTCATTTGAATTTCTTTCGTTGAAATGCAAGAGTTGGAATATTTCAGTAGTATTTGGTTATGGTTTACCTTGTCACAGTTGCATTTTCTTGATTTTTCATAGTTCATTTCGAATTTCTTTCGTTGAAATGCAAGAGTTGGAATATTTCAGTAGTGTTTGCTTATGATTCACCTTGTCACAGTTACATTTTCTTGATTTTCAAATTCATTTTGAATTTCTTTCATTGAAATGCACGAGTTGGACTATTTCACTAGAGTTTGGTTCTGGTTTACCTTGCCACATTTACACACATGTATACACATGTACACACATGTGCTTATCATGAGTGCTCATGATAAGTTAACCTAACCTTTTCCGGTGAGTATGGTTAGGTTAGAATAGATTAAGTTAGGTTAGAGTAGGTTAAGGTAGGTTAGCCCATGTACGCTTCACATAAGTTAGCTTAGGTTAGGTGAGAGACATGCAAAAAGTTAGGTGTATGATTAGGTTAGGTTAGGTTAGATTAAGTTAGGTTAGGTTAAGTTAGGTTAGGCTAGGTTAGCCTACGTACGCGCGCGTACGTAGGCTAGCCTAGCCTAACCTAACTAACCTAACCTAATCTAACCTAACCTAACCTAATCATACACCTAACTTTTGCCTGTCTCTCACCTAACCTAAGCTAACCTATGTGAAGCGTACATGGGCTAACCTAACCTAACCTAATCTAACCTAACTTAATCTAGTCTAACCTAACCATACTCACCGGACAAGGTTAGGCTAACTTATCATGAACACACATGATAAGCACATGTGTGTACATGTGTATACATGTGTGTAAATGTGGCACGGTAAATCAGAACCAAACACTAGTGAAATATTCCAACTCATGCATTTCAATGAAGAAATTCAAAATGAATTTGAAAATCAAGAAAATGTAACTGTGATAAGGTGAACCATAACCAAACACCACTGAAATATTCCAACTCTTGCATTTCAACGAAAGAAATTCGAAATGAACTTTGAAAAATCATGAAAATGTAACTGTGACAAGGTAAACCATAACCAAACACTACTGAAATATACCAACTATTGCATTTCAACTAAAGAAATTCAAATGAACTTTGAAAAATCAAGAAAATGCAACTGTGACAAGGTAAACCATAAGCAAACACTACTGAAATATTCCAACTCTTGCATTTCAACGAAAGAAATTCAAATGAACTTTTAAAAATAAAGATAATGCAACTGTGATAAGGTAAACCATAATCAAACACTTCTGACATATTCCACCTATTGCTTTTCAACGAAAGAAATTCAAAATGAGCTTTGAAAAATCAAGAAAATGGAACTGTGATAAGGTAAACCATAACCAAACACCACTGAAATATTCCAACTCTTATATTTCAACGAAAGAAATTCGAAATGAACTTTGAAAAATCAAGAAAATGTAACTGTGACAAGGTAAACCATAACCAAACACTACTGAAATATTCCAACTCTTGCATTTCAACGAAAGCAATTCAAAATGAACTTTGAAAAATCAAGAAAATGTAACTGTGAAAATGTAAACCATAACCAAACACTACTGAAATATTCCAACTCTTGCTTTTCAACGAAAGAAATTCAAAATGAACTTTGAATAATCATGAAAATGTAACTGTGACAAGGTAAACCACAACCAAACACTACTGAAATAGTCCAAATCTTGCATTTCAATGAAAGAAATTCAAAATGACCTTTGAAAAATCAAGAAAATGTAACTGTGACATGGTAAACCACTACCAAACACTACTGAAATATTCCAACTAGTGCATTTCAACGAAAGAAATTCAAAATGAACTTTGAAAAATAAAGAAAATTTAACTGTGTAAAGTTAAACCCCAACCAAAAACTTCTGAAATATTCCACCTCTTGCATTTCAATGAAATAAATTCAAATGAACTTTGAAAAATCAAGAAAATTTAACTGTGAAAAGGTAAACCACAAGCAAACACTACTGAAATATTCCAACTCTTGCATTTCAACGAAAGAAATTCAAAATGAACTTTGAAAAATCAAGAAAATGTAACTTTGACAAGGTAAAACACAACCAAACACTACTGAAATATTCCAACTCTTGCATTTCAACGATAGAAATTCAAAATGAACTTTGAAAAATCCAGAAAATGTAACTGTGACAAGGTAAACCACAACCGAACGCTACTGAAATATTCCAACTCTTGCATTTCAACGAAAGAAATTCAAATGAACTTTGAAAAATCAAGAAAATGTAACTGTGACAAGGTAAACCACAAGCAAACACTACTGAAATATTCCAACTCTTGCATTTCAACGAAAGAAATTCAAAATGAACTTTGAAAAATCAAGAAAATATAACTGTGACAAGGTAAACCACAACGAAACACTGCTGAAATATTCCAACCTTTGCCTTTCAACGAAAGAAATTCAAATGAACTTTGAAAAATCAATAAAATGTAACTGTGACAAGGTAAACCACAATCAAACACTACTGAAATATTCCAACTCTTGCTTTTCAACGAAAGAAATTCAAAAATGAACTTTGAAAAATCAAGAAAATGTAAATGTGACAAGGTAAACCACAACCAAACACTAGTAAAATATTCCAACTCTTGCATTTCAACGAAAGATATTAAAAATGAACTTTGAAAAATCAAGAAAATGTAACTTTGACAAGGTAAACCACAACCAAACACTAATTAAATATTCCAACTCTTGCATTTCATCGAAAGAAATTCAAAATGAACTTTGAAAAATCAAGAAAATGTAACTGTGACAAGGTAAACCACAACCAAACACTACTGAAATATTCCAACTCTTGCATTTCAAAGAAAGAAATTCGAAATGAACTTTGAAAAATCAAGAAAATTTAACTGTGACAAGGTAAACCACTACCATACACTACTGAAATATTCCAGCTCTTTCATTTCAACTAAAGAAATTAGAAATTACTTTGAAAAATCAAGAAAATTTAACTGTGACAAGGTAAACCATAACCAAACACTACTGAAATATTCCAACTCTTGCATTTCAACGAAAGCAATTCAAAATGAACTTTGAAAAATCAAGAAAATGTAACTGTGACATGGTAAACCACAACCAAACACTACTGAAATATTACAAGTCTTGCTTTTCAATGAAAGAAATTCAAAATGAACTTTGAAAAATCATGAAAATGTAACTGTGACAAGGTAAACCACAACCAAACACTACTGAAATAGTCCAACTCTTGCATTTCAACGACAGAAATTCAAAATGAACTTTGAAAAATCAGGGAAATGTAACTGTGACAAGGTAAACCATAACCAAACACCACTGAAATATTCCAACTCTTGCATTTCAACGAAAGAAATTCGAAATGAACTTTGAAAAATCAAGAAAATGTAGCTGTGACAAGGTAAACCATAACCAAACACTAATTAAATATTCCAAATCTTGCATTTCAACGAAATAAATATTAATGAACTTTGAAAAATCAAGAAAATGCAACTTTGACAATGTAAACCACGGCAAAACACTGCTGAAATATTCCAACTCTTGCTTTTCAACGAAAGAAATTCAAAATGAACTTTGAAAAATCAAGAAAATGTAACTGTGACAAGGTTAACAACAACCAAACACTACTGAAATAGTCCAACTCTTGCATTTCAACGAAAGAAATTCAAAATGAACTTTGAAAAATCAAGAAATTGTAACTGTGACAAGGTAAACCACGACCAAACACTACTGAAATATTCCAACTATTGCATTTCAATGAAAGAAATTCAAAATGAACTGTGAAAAATCAAGAAAATTTAACTGTGACAAGGTAAACCACAACCAAACACTTCTGAAATATTCCAACTCTTGCACTTCAACGAAAGAAATTCAAAATGAGCTTTGAAAAATCAAGAAAATGTAACTGTGACAAGGTAAACCACACCCAAACACTACTGAAATATTCCAACTCTTGCTTTTAAAATAAATAAATTCAAAATGAACTTTGAAAAATAAAGAAAATGTAACTGTGACAATGTAAACCACTAACAAACACTACTTAAATATTCCAACTATTGCATTTCAATGAAATAAATTCAAAATGAACTATGAAAAATCAATAAAATTTAACTGTGACAAGGTAAATCATATCCAAACACTACTGAAATATTCCAACTCTTTCATTTCAACTAAAGAAATTCCAAATCAACTTTGAAAAATCAAGAAAATGTACCTGTGACAAGGTAAACCACAACCAAACACTTCTGAAATATTCCAACTCTTGCATTTCAACGAAACAAATTCGAAATGAACTTTGAAAAATCAATAAAATGTAACTGTTACAAGTTAAACCACAACTTAACACTACTGAAATATTCCAACTCTTGCATTTCAACGAAAGAAATTCAAAATGAACTTTGAAAAATCAAGAAAATGTAACTGTGACAAGGTAAACCAAAACCAAACACAACTGAAATATTCCAACTCTTGCATTTCAACGAAAGAAATTCAAAATGAACTTTGAAAAATCAAGAAAATGTACATGTGACAAGGTAAACCACAACCAAACACTACTGAAATATTCCAACTCTTGCACTTCAACGAAAGAAATTCAAAATCAACTTTGAAAAATCATGAAAATGTAACTGTGCCAAGGTAAACCATAACCAAACACCACTGAAATATTCCAACTCTTGCATTTCAACGAAAGAAATTCGAAATTAACTTTTAGAAATCAGGAAACTGTAACTGTGACATGGTAAACATAACCAAACACTACTGAAATATTCCAACTCTTGCATTTCAATGAAAGAAATTCAAAATGATCTTTGAAAAATCACGAAAATGTAACTGTGAAAAGGTAAAACAAAACCAAACACTACTGAAATATTCAAACTCTTGCATTTGAATTAAAGAAATTCAAAATGATCTTTGAAAAATCACGAAAATGTAACTGTGATAAGGTAAACCAGAAGCAAACACTACTGAAATATTCCAACTCATGCATTTCAACGAAAGAAATTCTAAATGATCTTTGAAAAATCAGGAAAATGTAACTTTGACACGGTAAACCATAACCAAACACTACTGAAATAGTCCAACTCTTGCATTTCAATGAAAGAAATTCGAAATGAGCTTTGAAAAATCAGGAAAATGTAACTGTGACAAGGTAAACCATAAGCAAACACTACTGAAATAGTCCAACTCTTGCAAAACAACGAAAGAAATTCTAAATGAACTTTGAAAAATCATGAAAATGTAAATGTGACAAGGTAAACCACGACCCAACACTACTGAAATAGTCCAACTCTTGCATTTCAACGAAAGAAATTCAAAATGAACTTTGACAAATCATGAAAATTTAACTGTGACAAGGTAAACCACAACCAAACACTACTGAAATAGTCCAACTCTTGCATTTCAATTAAATAAATTCAAATGAACTTTGAAAAATCAAGAAAATTTAACTGTGACAAGGTAAACCACAACCAAACACCACTGAAATATTCCAACTCTTTCATTTCAACAAAGGAAATTCGAAATTACCTTTGAAAAATCAAGAAAATGTAACTTTGACAAGGTAAACCACGACCAAACACTACTGAAATATTCCAACTATTGCATTTCAACTAAAGAAATTCAAAATTAACTTTGAAAATCAAGAAAATTTAACTGTGACAAGGTAAACCACAACCAAACACTACTGAAATATTCCAACTATTGCATTTCAACGAAAGAAATTCAAAATGACCTTTGAAAAATCAAGAAAATTTAACTGTGACAAGGTAAACCACAACCAAACACTACTGAAATAGTCCAACTCTTGCATTTCAACAAAGGAAATTCAAAATGAACTTTGAAAAATCAAGAAAATGTAACTGTGACAAGGTAAACCACAACCAAACTCTACTGAAATAGTCCAACTCTTGCATTTCAACAAAGGAAATTCAAAATGAGCGTTGAAAAATCAAGAAAATGTAACTTTGACAAGGTAAACCACAACCGAACGCTACTGAAATATTCCAACTCTTGCATTTCAACAAAAGAAATTCAAAATGAACTTTGAAAAATCCAGAAAATGTAACTGTGACAAGTTAAACCATGACCAAACACTAATTAAATATTCCAACTCTTTCATTTAAACGAAAGAAATTCAAAATGAACTTTGAAAAATCAAGAAAATGTAACTGTTACAAGGTAAACCACAACCAAACACTACTGAAATATTCCAACTCTTGCATTTCAATGAATGAAATTCAAAATGAACTTTGAAAAATCAAGAAAATCTAACTGTGACAAGGTAAACCACAACCGAACGCTACTGAAATATTCCAACTCTTGCATTTCAACGAAAGAAATTCAGAATGAACTTTGAAAAATCAAGAAAATGTAACTGTGACAAGGTAAACCACAACCAACCACTACTGGGTGGGGATTTGGGGGCGAGAGATGGATTTTGGGGGTCTGGGGGGGCCTTTGGGGCGCCGGGGGACCGGTGGATGGCTTTTGGGGCACCGGTGGCCCTTTGGGAGCCCGGGGGACCTTTGAGGACCATGGGAGGGCATTTGGGGCAGTTGGGGGCCGGTGGAGGGCCTTTGGGACCCCGTTGGTCCTTTGGGAGCTCGATGGGCCTTTGGGGGGCCCGGGGATGGCCTTTGGGGGTCTGGGTGGGCCTTTGGGGGCGCCGGTGGCCCTTTGGGAGCTTGGGGGGGCCTTTGAGGGTCCGGGGGGACAGTTGGGGGCCTGGGGGGCATTTGGGGGCGCCGGTGGCCCTTGGGGAGCTGGGGGGGCCTTGAGGACCGGGGGCTTCCTTCGGGGTTGGGGTAGGAGGATCGGAACCCTTTGGGGTTGGGTTAGAGGACCTCACGACACTGTTCAAATGAAACTTGTGTATTATGACGACCACACTCAAAACCTCCTCCAAAATCTCTTCAAAAATCTTCTTTTAAAATGTCTCTATCTGTTTCGCCGAAATAGTTCCATAACCTGTCTAAAACGGTTTCGCCCAAATAATCACTAAACGTAAATTCAGCGTGTTCCTTTGTTATTGGCATCTCTGTGCTAACGCATTTCAAATTAATAGGAAACCTTCTCGCGCGCTAAAACAATTCATCGCTAAGATGTTTCTTGCCTAATTGTTTCCATGGCCTTGGGTTATTAATATCCTTTGGAGTTCGACCAAAAGAGTTGTTCCCGAGGCAAAGACATTAATGATATGGATCTATTCCTGGAGAAATGTTTCTAGGCGGAAATTTTTAAAGTCTGACAGATGATGTCATTGATTGATTGATCTGTCAAGAAGGGGAAATTAATTTGTTGTTTCTAAGGGGAATTATTGATTCACGATAGGTGAATTGAGGTCGACTGCACTGGTGTTCCAAGGTCGATGTTGTTGTAAGTGCACGCTCTCAGCGAATGTCAAGGTCGATGTTGTTGTTGTGAAATTTAGGTCATTGACCCCATTAACCACGTGTTCTCCCTAATGACTCTATGCCCATATTTGGTGTGGGTACAGTATTCTATGCCCATATATGGTGTGCCAGTAGGAGTCGGACCCCCTCCTCTACTAAAATCTTCGCCACAACATTCCCCCCCCCTCGTCAAGGCACAAAATGCAGCTTACCATTGTCTTGTTTCAAACGATTAGACAATCACATAAGCAACAACCACGACCAGACTAATCCCTAGAGTCGTGACAGATTCGGTTGCAGGCGAAGCATGCTAAAAATATTGCTAAGAAGCTTATATTCATTTGTTCTCCCAAGAGAGAAAATAATCACTGAGTCTCTAAGCTAACGAAACTTACGGGGAAAACAAAAATACTATAGCTTCTCTATCTGTTTTGTAACATTCTCTTTCAGCTATTTTATTTCCAGTAAATACGTCCAAGTTATTTTAAATTAATATTACGGCAAGATTTTTAAAATTTAAGCATGGCCCATGTTTAAAATTAATTTCACTTTCAAAAAGAAACATTCTGCTTTCTGCTCATCTTCCGCAGTGCTGCTGTTAATACTGCTGAGACTTGGGGTATAAAAATAAACTTTCTGGGATTGTATACAGGGATGGGTAACTAAAGACAACACACTGCGTTCATGAAGGTTGTCAAAAAGGACGAATTAACAATATCCTAAGAACGGCTTTTCGTGATATTAAACTTTGAAAAAAATTCATGCATAATACCTTTAAATTATATTTATCGTTATATAATTTTAGCAAAGCCAAGAGTTAATATAAACAAAAAATTAAATCGAAATATTAAATGTGAGTGTACCAGAAGATTATAATATCCCCCAAATCAGTAAGAAATTATATATATTAATTTAGCTACTTTCATAAATAGAGTTACCGTCGGTCTAGTCTTAGCAGCCTTCTTAGAAATTGAAAGATTTTACATTTAGTTTTTGTAAATGATGATGAATATATTTCTTCATTTCAAGATCACTTTTATAAGTATTTAATATTACAACAAATATTTTTAAGATATGTCAGGTAAATTTATATTATATAAGAAATATATCATTTAACAGTATTTCAAAATTTAACTTAAATATTAGTTTAAAGTAAAGTAAACGTATTTAGTAGAACAAACGTATTTAGCAGAAAAAGAGTGCTACATCACAATAAAAAAGGCTCTTAGATTTTGAAACGAACGATTTCTACTGTATTCACCCCATTTTTGAATATGGTCTAGGGGACAAAACATATCGATTGACCTGATTCAAATACATAAATCTAACAATTTTTCGTCTATCAGCACCAAAAGTTTATTTTTCCCTGGTGCTTATATGATATAACCCCTATTTAATATTCTTCATCTAATTGGAACCTTGTATTTTCCCTAATTTTGGGATTTCCCATAATTTTGTTAATAAAGTATTATATATTCATTATATATTGATCCCAAAATCCCAAAAACTAAGGAAAATCCAATGTTGTAATTAGATGAAGAATATAAGGTAGGGGGTGTATTATATAAGTACCCTTTTCCCTTTTTTGGATTTCAATTAATTTGTTATTGGGAAAAAAAGCTACTTAAAAGGGAAATTGAGAACGAAACATGTTGAGAAAACAATTCTTACTTTAAAATATGCAAGTAAAGTGTAATCAACACATTTTAAAACCACTTCCGCTGTACCTAACTTTCCTCCTCGTAAAATAATACCCAAAGGATATATTTTCCATGCTTTTGCCATGCGTCACTCTTGCTTCAACCTAGTACCCATATATTGAATCACTGGCCCCGAAACCGACAAATGGAAAAAAAAAATTGGAGATATATAATTCGGGTTATATAATTACACATTTCACAGGGGAAGGGGTTGTGTGCAAACTATAGTGGAAAGTTCCAAATTGGATGTTTTCAAAAAGCTAATAATCTCTAAGCTTAAGTCCATATACCTAATATTTTTAACGAAGTTAAATATATATCAACGAAATTCTGCGGGAGGAAATTTTCTGGGGGAGCAACCATTGAAGGGGGGGATTCTGTTGAAAATTTTCCATGGGGGAGGGATTTCCGGCTTGATCTGAAAACAATGATATATATTAAGGTCTTTTCAAATAAAAACGTGTTAAAAATACGTGTTTATTTTAAAGTAAAAATACTTTAGCTTTAAAAATACGTATTAAAAGTCTATGAATATAGAAGTTCGTTACGTAAGTTAATTCGTAAGTTACGTATATTAATTACTAATAAAAACGTTCGTAAATAAAATTAAACAAGTTTCAAGAAAGCCATTTAACCAAATAAAAGTCACATTAATATACAAATTTTGTTTTAATTATTCATGTATGGTGAGCCAATATCAAAACCTTCATTAATTCAAAAACGTTCAAAAATTAAATAAAAAAAAACAAATTTTTTTAACTGAAAGTAAAGAACGACGTTAAAACTTAAAACGAACAGAAATTATTCCGTATATGAAAGGGGCTGTACCCTCCTCAACGCCTCGCTCTTTACGCTAAAGTTTGACTTTCTCAAAAATATATTTTTTTCAAACAATAAAAAACTTTAGCGTAAAGAGCGAGGCGTTGAGGAAGGGACCGCCCCTTTCATATACAGAATAATTTCTGTTCGTTTTAAGTTTTAACGTCGTTCCTTACTTTCAGTTAAAAAAAACTTGTGTTTTATTATTTAAAGAGCGACCCGGCTCATGTACGTGTTCCGTACATGAAAGGGGCTGTCCCTCCTCAACGCCTCGCTCTGGGGCCGCTCTGGGACCTGGGACCCTGTCTATTTGCTCCTGTAACTGTAAGTAAAATTCATCCGAGTCACTAGTATCTCCGTCAGTCGGTTCTAAACGAGCATATGCTACTATAACAGATACCCTGAATTTCGTAGTCGTAAAATGAGCAATTAGTATTCTATTATTAATACCTTCCCAGCCTAAACAAGACTTAGCAGCTTCCTTTTTCATCTTGACCCCTACTCCCTGTCTATGTGCCCCATCCTTCCTGCCTGAGTAAACAAAATCTATATCACCTAATTTCATGCTTCCTACCCCTGGGATATCCGTTTCTGAAACTCCTAATAAATCCAGTTCGAATCGTCTGAAACCGTCAGTCAAAATGTCGATACGATATGTCGTAACATTCCAAGTTCTAATCTTCATCAATGTCGTAACATTCCAAGTTCCAATCTTCATGTTCTTGAAATCATTGAAATTATTTTCGCCTCAGGAAAAGCACTGATCCCGGATACCAGTGCAGGACGTGGATCACATATCTTCTCAAGTCTACACCGAAGTGCTTAAGCTGGCTTAGAACCGGGCAGCAAGAAGTCCCCGGGACCTCCATGAATGGAGGCTTTGTGCAATCCTAGGCCCATCTTGGTCACAACATGGTTTTAAGCACTTGACAACGCTCTTCTATCAACAGGAGTCGAAATCCTGCACAGACAGTCTCAAGCCTATTACCTCCGACTCATTATATATTCATGTCTACAAATATTATGCTACTATGGGGAGGCAGCCGATAATAGATAAATTAGCTAGGAAGAGGTTTTTCAGCCCGAAGACGCCCGCCAAAACATACCAAGCCCAGAAGAATTATCCATTAGTCAGAATCCTGTGCGAATACTTTGTCGTTTACTAGGCTATAATTTACTCGAGGGGCGCCACTCCTCAAGTGGTAATAGAGTTGACAGCAAGGTCCCCAGTCTTGCTGGTACCCCAAAAAGGTCGAGACAGCCCTTTGCAGAGGCTGTCGTCCATAGACCTGGGTCTTACACCACGCTGCAGTTGTCCTTCAAAAGAGGATCCTCCCATGATTGTCTTCTGCATCACTATGCAGTTTAACCCATTGCTAGGAGAAAGTTTGCAACTCATAGGACTTGTGGACAAACCAGTGGGCCCTGTTGAGTGTACATTTAAGGGGCCTTCTTCCTCCTGCACCTGTATTTATGACCCTGGGCGAGGGTGTCTCAGTTTCTATAATGGACCCCAGGGACAAGGTCCCCCCTTGATCCGTGCCTCCTATGGAGGTACCCTACATATCTATAGAGCGTTCCCCTCTCGCAACCTGGGGACACGCTGAATGGCTTGGGGGAGGCCAGGAACATAAAAATGAAATTAATTAAAAATATTATGTTTACTTTAAACATGGAAAATTTTATAGTCTTCTGTACGACTTTTTAAAACTGGCCTTTAAGTTTAAAGACCAGTTTATTTGGGTTTTGATGCCTTGGAAAAAATGAGAAACCTATTGGAGAATTAGAAAGCGAGAGTAAGAGCACTGAAGACGAATCGAACAAACTTAAAAACGAGATTGAAAAATTCCATATCTCGGCTTGTGATTTTACAAGGAAGCGATCATGCAAATTCAAAAACGGTTCAAATTTGATGAAGGGTGTACATAACAGGGACTTTTTTAGATCCAGGAAATTCAAGGTCGCTAACCCTACCCATACATTTTTCTTGCAAAATATGCACTGCCAGGTTGGTCAAAAGAGCAATCGACAAGCAATGGAGAGAATATGAAGAGTAACCCAAAGATATTGAAATGGCTAGTGCACTGGTTTACATGAAAACATGAAAAACATGAAAAAGAGTTTAAAAATATTTATTGGAAATATATTAGTCAATACCAATTGTTGTAACACGGATGAAGAAGTTTCTTAAATATTTTTGAATGAGAGATTTCTACGACGTTCAACCCATTTGGGAATAACATCTAAGATATCAAATATTTAGATAGACCTGATTAAAGATGCATATTGTAATATTTTTTCATCCATCAGCATCAAAAATTTAATTTTTCTCTTTTCTGGATGTTTTAAAAGTTTAGATAAATAAATAAAACCTACTTAAAAGAGAGAAGTTTTCATCAAATTAATGCTGTATAAGCTTAAACTACTACTACTACTGCTAACAACTCACCGCAGCACAAAACCACCTGAGGCCAACACAGCTACGCACGCTCCCTCTCCATCCCAATCTATTCAAAGCCTCCCTCTTTACACCCTCCCAGGAAGTTCCCATTTCCTTTAAATCTTTCTTTATGACTTCCTCCCACCCCAGACGGGGACGACCTGCTTTCCATTTAGTCCTAGACGGTTGGCCGCAAAGAACAATCTTCGGTAATCTGTCATCCTTCATCTGCACAACGTGCCCTAGCCACCACAACCTTTCTTTCATTGTAGCCCTAGAGAGCGGTATTTAACCACATTTTTCGTATAGCCTTTTGTTTGAAATACGGTCAGTCAGCCGGGTACCCAGAACAATCCTTAAGCAATTTCTCTTGAAAACATCTAGCAAATCTTCATCCGCTTTTCGGGGCGCCAATACTTCAGAGCCGTATTTGACCACTGTCATCACTGTAGTTTCTAATATTCTAATCTTGATTTGCAGACGTATCTTCCTATTCTTCAAAACTTTTTTTTAACTGTGAAAGAAACATCCTGAGCCTTGGCTATTCTACTTTTGACATCTTCGATGCTTCCACCACCGTTACTAATAATACTACCAAGGTAAGTGAAGCTGCCCACATGATCAATCTTTTCATTACCCAACGTCACCTTTTCATCTTTACTTAGTGACTTAGGCTTCCTAACATTAATTTTCAAACCAATTCTAGCACCCTGAACTCGCAAAACCTTGTAAAAGTTTATTCATTTTGCTCACACTTTCATCTAGGATGCTTAAATCATCAGCATAATCCAAGTCCAGGAGACTTTTTTCTGCCCATTTGATTCCGTGGTCTCCCATTGCCTTTCCTGTGCTCCTTAAAACAAAGTCCATCAAAATAATCCATATAAAGGGGGATTGAACACAACCCTGCTTAACTCCTGCTTTAATAAAAAACCAGCGGCTAACCTCATTTCCTACCTTAACCGCAGCAGTGTTATTCTCGAACATAGCACTAATCACTTTAATGTATTTGTCTGGTATACCATACAAGGATAAAACCTTTACTTAAGTCCTTCTATCAACAGAATCAAACGCTTTCTCATAATCTATAAAACTGAGGACAGCTGTTTGAAAACTCAGGTACTTCTCAATTATTGGCCTAAGAGTGAAAATTTGGTCGACACATCCTCTACCTTTTCTAAAACCGCACTGCTCTTCTCTTAAAACTTTGTCTACGGCATGTCTCAATCTAAAAAGTATCTTATAATAAGTAATTTATTACCTACAGAGACCAGACTAATGCCTCGATAATTACCACACTCACTTTTATCACCTTTCTTATAAAGTGGCTTAATTAAGGTTTTTCTAAAATCGTTAGGTACTTCCCCTTTTTCAAAAATCATATTCATAATCTTCATAATCATATTCATAATAGTCAGTGAAAATGTCGATACGATAGTCATTTTTTAATGTCGTAACATTCCAAGTTCCAATTTTCATGTTCTTGAAATCATTGAAATTATTTTCGCCTCAGGAAAAGCACTGATCCTGGATACCAGTGCAGGACGGGGATCACATATTTTCTCAAGTCTACACCGAAGTGCTTAAACCGGCTTATAACCGGACAGCAAGAAGTCCCTGGGACCTCCATGAATGGAGGCTTTGTGCAATCCTAGACCCATCTTGGTCAAAAAATGGTTTTAAGCACTTCTATCAACAGGAGTCGAAATCCTGCACAGACAATCTCAAGCCTATTACCTCCGACTCATTATATAATCATGCCTACAAATATTGTGCTACTACGGGGAGGCAGCCCATAATAGATAAATTAGCTAGGAAGAGGTTTTGCAGCCCGAAGACGCCCATCAAAATATACCAAGCCCACAAGAATTGTCCGTTAATCAGAATCCTTTGCGAATGCTGTGTCGTTTACTAGGCTATAATTTCCTCGAGAGGCGCCACTCCTGAAATGGGAATAGAGTTGATCGCAAGGTCCCCAGTCTTGCAGGTACCCCGAAAGGGTCAAGGCAGCCCTTTACAGAGGCCGTTGTCCATAGACCTGGATCTTACGCCCTGCCGCGGTTGTCCTTCTATAGAGGATCCTTCCACGATGGTGCTCTGCGTTACCATGCAATTTAACCCATTACTAGGAGAAGGTTTGCAACTCATAGGACTTTTGGACAAACCAGTGGGCCCTTTTGAGTGTACATTTGAGGGGCCTTCCTCCTCCTCTGCCTGTATTTATAACCCCGGGCGAGGGTGCCCCAGTGTCTATTAAGGACCCCCAGGGACAAGGTCCCCCCTTGGTCAGTGCCTCCTATGGAGGTACCCTACATATCTGTAGAGCGTTCTCCTATCGCCACCTGGGGACACGCTGAATGGCCTGGGGGAGGTCAGGAACATAAAAATGAAATTAATTAAAAATGTTATGTTTCCTTTAAACATGGAAAATTTTAAAGTCTTCTGTACGACTTTTTAAAACTGGTCTTTAAGCTTAAAGACCAGTTTATTTGGGTTTTGATGCCTTTGAAAAAATGAGAAACCTATCGGAGAATCAGAAAGCGAGAGTAAGAGCACTGAAGACGAATCGAACAAACTTAAAAACGAGATTGAAAAATTCCATATATCGGCTTGTGATTTTACAAGGAAGCGATCATGCAAATTCAAAAATGGTTCAAATTTGATGAAAGGTGTACATAGCAGCGAATTTTTTAGATCCAGGAAATGCAAGGTCGCTAACCCTACCCGCACACTTTCCTTGCAAAATATGCACTGCCAGATTGGTCAAAAGAGTAATCGACAAGCAATGGAGAGAATACGAAGAGTAACCCAAAGATATTGAAATGGCTAGTGCATTGGAATACATGAAAACTATTTTTCATTTATGTGATTATCGTGGGAATCTACACTTCATGAACATAGTAAAATTTGTGGAGCTTGTGTTTTCATTTGCGTTTATTGATGTTGCTTTTGAGACACTATTTAGTTTGCTAAAGGATTGCCAAAACTGACATGAGAAACCGCCTAAACAATCCCGCTGGCGTCTACACTTCAGACGAAGCTGAGGATAACAGAGCCTGTTTCACAGCAGAAAGCTTTGCAACAGACCAGCTTTCGAGAAAGAACATGAAAGAAGAGGCCCTCCCCCCGCCTCTCTCTAGGAAAATTCATCCAAAACAATTCCATTCTCACTGAAAATTTCCTGCAGAGAATTCTTGCGAACGATTCCACTTGAAAAGTTCTTATAGTCCAGGACTTTTAGGATTTGACCCCGACAATATTGAAATATTAACGAAAATGGTACCAAAATGATCAGAAAAATTCTGTATAACATACTAAAATTCCCCATAAATCCGAGTGGGACGAGTGCCCGAAAACAGGGGAAAAGGGGGAAATGCGGGCGAAAATTAGGAAAACTGCCGAGCATGCCCAAAAAATAGTTCAAAGTGAGTTTTCTGGGGCTTTCCCATAAGATGATCACGAAACTGACATATAAAATAAAGAGCAAGAGCCCCACCATAACGGGGGAAAAGGTGGAAAGAGGAGAAGAAAAGGCACAATTGAAGTCAGGGGTAGAAATCAGTTTGAAATGTGTTTTCTGGGGCTTTCCTATCCGCTCATCACGAAACTGACACCTAAAATGATGGAAAGAAAACGAGAACCATAAAAATCGAACAAAGCTGGAGGAAATAACGGAAAAGGGAAAGGGAGGCCCGACTCCTGAGCCAGCTGCTAATGGCTAATAAGTAGGCCTATAGGCATAATAACTCGCTTAAGTATCAAACTTTTACTTTCTTGAATCACAGACATTTCTTACAACCATTTGATCTATTAAACATAAAGAAAACAACCGCTTTGCAGTGATCACAGTATAAAAGTTCAGCTATTATAGGTAAAATTTGCACTTTCGAAAGCAATATCGTTGAGTGGAACTTCAGAACTTCAGTTGATAGAGGAGCTTTAGTACAAACTTATTTTTCCAAAGATATTGCTTAAGGATTGTTCTGGGTATCCGGCTGACTGACCGTATTTCCAACAATAAGCTGTACGAAAAATGTGGTTCAATGCCGCTCTCTGGGGCTAAAATGAAAGAAAGGTTGAGGTGGCTAGGGCATGTTGTGCTGATGAAGGATGAAAGATTGCCGAAGATTGTTCTTTTCGGCCAGACGTCTAGGGATAAACGGAAAGCAGGTCGTCCTCGTCTGGGGTGGGAGGACGTCATAAAGAAGGATTTAAAGGAAATGGGGACTTCGTGGGTAGGTGTAAAAAGGGAGGCTCTGAATAGATTAGGATGGAGAAGGAGCATGCATAGCTGTATTGGCTTCAGGCGGCTTGTTGCTTTGGTGAGTTGCTAGTAGCAGTAGTAGTAGTCAGTAACTGTAGGTAAAGTCTGCACTTTTTAAGACAGTATAGTTGTCTTGAAAAACACAGCATTGATATTACTAGTCGAGCTCCTCTTCTTCGACAATCTCGTTGTCCCTGTTCAAACAGTTGATACCTTGACATTCTCCGCACTCGAACGGACATGCTAATCTATTTTTCTTGCGGTTGCATCGCGAGTTCTCGCAGCCTGTCATATAGTTGCATCTCACGACACTCAAAAGAGTCTGAGGTGCGGGCAACAAATCGATCATCACAGGTGAGTATTTATGGTCCCCGAGGACGCAAACCCAGTCAGGCAGGTCAAGGTCAGCTGGTTCTCCTTTCCAACGGGATACCTGGATGTTCACTCGCTGGGAGTGGAATGAAGCTGAAGCTTTCGGTTGGCGGAAACCTATCAGGCTTAACAAACGCCGTAGTATTCGACGAAGAAACTTTTTCCAAGAAAATTCGATGTCGCTGCTTTGTGAGATCTTCGTTTGGTTGTGCTTTATGCAAGCTGAGGAGAAGATATTCACCCGCTGTCATAATTTTATCTTTGAACGATGATTCATCTAGAAACACTCCGCATTTTTTTCTATGCGCTTCGCTCTTCTTCAAAAGAGGTAGCACAGCTTGCTTTCCAAGTCCAAAGAGTGCGTGCCCTACCAGAAGCAGCCTGGATACTTCTCCCATTTTTTTTTGCACTTCGTTGAGGCCCCAGAACCGGGTTATCACTTCTTTTACGTTCGTTGACGGTTCGAAGTAAAGTATTTTTGCATTAGGCGGGATGTAATACAAGAGCAGAATCAGAAGGTCAGTGTCGTTGCCAAGAACTATTGTTTCAGAGTTTTCTGCTTTCGTTACGACAGTCTTCACGATTAGATAGTCAGCATCGTCCTTAGCATGGATGACTTCAAATCCTTTGGCTCTGAGTTTTTCCCAAATGTAGCTTATAATTCGCTGTTTGTTCTGAGAATTGCTCAAAAACTCTTCCTTGTTTTTCTGGAGCTTCATCCCTAAACTGAAATCGATCATTTGATGCTGGGTTCTCTTACACCTTCGGTTGTGCGTAGCATCTTTCTTGGTTGGACCAGCGCTGTATCCATCAAAGACAACACTAGGGGAGGTACAGAGTCGAGTAACGAAACTAACATAGCTTTCACAGATTGAATCATAAGTATCACAAATTTACCAAGGTACTTGCTGAAGCAGCCAAGCTCCATCAAATACATTGACACGATCTGACACTGGCAGGCGGTGAATCGAGTCCGTTTTCGCTTCTTTCCATATTAATTATGCTAGTGCAGGTTTGTCTGGCTGATGCATTATGCCAGAATTCTCAAACAAAGCGGGTGGATAACTGCACAGCTCGTAAAATAGAGTTTCTGCCATGTCATTTTCAGATGTATGGGTAGCAGTCACAAGACGTTGAAAAAGCAGTGCAGGGTCGATATGCAAAATCTCGCCATCTATCCTAATGTTCCCATCGGATCCCAGTGTAACGACTTTTTCTTTCTTCTTGAATGAAAAACTTTCGACGGATTGGCCATCCATGCGCTGAAGGATCAGCTCACCTATAGCTTTAGCATCCTCTGCATTGACGTTTTGGGCAATCATCCCGGAGCCTATACTTCTAGGCTCTGTGGAACCAGTGAAAGGAGAGTTCTCCAGAAGGAATTCAAGAAACGTCATTAGATCCTTAGTAACTCTTTTTATTCATGCTGAGGTTGCAGTAACATGGTGTTCACTAGAACTGTACTCTAGGCCCGTCAGTTTCTGCATTAGATCATTCACTGAAGCGAGTACTGGCATAGACATTGTCCATACCTTTCTCTGCAGCTCAGTCATGCCTTTTCCTCTTGTCAGCCCTTCATCTGATTTTAAGCTCTTCATCAGCACTGTCTTGATGACGAGGTCTGGAGCCAATCCAGCCTAAAAACGATCAGTTCGTCGGGTAATAAACTTGCCGCATGCAAACTGCCCCAAGAGCTGTGGATTCGATGTTTCAAGTTCCTGCATCATCTGAAGAAAAAGACGAACTAACTTGGCATTAAGATTATGCACCGCAGCTGCGAGGTATGGGAGCATATCAGAAAGAGAGGATAAGTAGAGATCTCAGTCTCCAGTCCTTTCTGTTTTCAAAAAGTTCCGAAAAATTGAAACCATTTCGGAATACTGGATGAATAGTTTCGCAGTTCCGCTGGATTTCAGAGACGATTTTAAGGCTTCGAGGCGTAGCGAAACTGCCTGAAGGGCTTCGTGGTTAGCCACTTCTTCTACAGAAATTTTTCCATCCACTAAATCGTCATAGACGCTGGAGACTCGTACAAGATCTTCGTGGTCGGAAGGTCTCTCGCCATACGAAATTGAATAAGCCATGCACAAAAATGAAATATTCAGTGATGCGTCGACTAGCTCGAGAGCTCTTACTACTCTTGCAACCGCTTTGCCGCTGAAAATGTGTTTCACTGTATTCTCCCCGTACACAAGTTCTAACATCTCTTTCAGGGCCGACCCTTCCATTTTATAGCCTATGACCCTTAAGAAGCTTATTCGTGTATGGAACCCTCCAAGCATTGTTACAATTTTCTTCAGGGGACTTGCTGGAGGCTCTTCATGAACAATCTTTGTCGCTTTCCAGAAGAGGGGCTGGTCAAACGTGACAACGGGAGTTACATCGAGTCTTTGCGGTAGGTCACTGATGAATATGAGTGTGGAGTAAATACACGAAGGATCAATAGGTTTGTAGTCAATCATAGGTAAAAACAGAACTGAGGTGCGTCCGTTGTGTTCTCCGACGTGCACTGCCTGCGTAAGGCCACTCCAACCAGGTCTTTGGTTTCTAAAAAGCCAGCTGTTGTGCCAAAGGAGGTCCAAGTTACTTTCAGAGGTTATACAGCTCTGGAGGGTTTTATACACCATGCCAGCGCCCTCTTTGTTCCTTCGATTGTAGAAGTGGAAGGTCATGCCTGCAATATTTTTAGGGTTTCTGCAATTTTTTAATTATTTTTTTTTGTCTTTTTCGAGCCTCTGGGTTAGCCGAACCTCTATATATCTCCTGTATTTATTCTCGAACTTTGTTTTAGATTTCAATTTTATAATCAGCAGATGGAAAAATTCCAGAAAAGACATTTCCACATGCTTTCTACCCCTACCCTGTGTATTTCCCTTTTTCCCCTCCCTCCCCCCATTTTACCGTCTCATTTTAATCAATTTTTTTATATCATTCTACTTCTCAATTTTGTAATCACCAGATAGGAATACCCCAGAATATATCTTTCAAACCACTTTTGACCCCTACCATGTATTCTTCTCTTTTCTCCCCTCTATCCCCTGTTCCCCCGTTTTCCGCAGTACTCTTATTCTATACTGAATTTTATATGTCAATTTTGTAATCAGCGTATGGAGAACCCCAGAAAACTCACTTTAAACTATTTTCTGGGAATATTCGGAATTTTTCTCATTTTCCCCCGCATTTCCCCGTTTTCCCCTGTTTTTCGGGTACTTGCCCCACTTGAATTTATGGGAACTTTTAGTATGTTGTACAGAATTGTTTTCTGATCATTTTAGTACAATTTTCGTTTATATTGGAATTTTTTTCCGGGTTCGACCCTTTTTTGAGCTAAAAGTCCTGGACTCTTTGCACACTTTCATTTGAAAAAGTCTTTAATTCCTGATTGTTTTTAAATCATGCCGAAAATCCCTCCTTCTTGGAAAATTCAAATAAATTCATATAGAAAATTTTAATGTGTTTTTTAAAGTATTTTTATGCCCTAGATCTACGCAAACAGCCCTCCCCCCTCCCCCCCCCCGAGGCCCCAAAAATCTTGGATACGACCTTAACTAATAAGTAAAAGTTTAATTACAGATTAAGATAATCCTCTTACTGGCCTACTTAAGTACTTGGCGGAAAGACGAATTGGTTTCATTTTTAGCAGTTGGGTAATTTCTGAGTCAGAGATATATTTTTTTCAGAACATTTAATTCTTCAAGCCAAGAATTTTTTTTCTTGGTGAATTTCATTGATTTAATTATTCAGAAGGAAAAATAATTAAACAATATATATATTCAATTTGAATTACTGGGACATCATTGAAACTACGTTGATGCAATGTTTCATGGGGAAAGGCTTTTATGAGGTATAAAATAAAAAAAAAGCCAGGAAAATGATTACAGTCATTGGCTAGCCATACATTTCCACATGCAATTAATATGTTCGTGCCAATACAGACACAGAAACCCAGGCTATACCTCTAAACATCTCGTTCTGTTGCAGTTTAAAGTCAATTATTTAATAGTACTCAATAAAATGTATTTGGCATGCCTTTGAATATTTTCAGATGTTTAGCGCTTAATAAAAGAATGAGTTCCTTATGAACATCTTTTAAAATCAAACTCCTCAAATAAACATACAATCTTTTTTTACATTTTTTAATTTATCCGAATTCACAATAAAAATGTTACTGAACAACTTTGATTAAATGAATATTCTTTAGAATAGCTTTACTGGACAATCTGTTATATTTTGAGCTCACCTATCAACATAAATTGAAAAATTATGCAAATACACACAGCGTTGCAACTGTTGGTAATTTCTCACCAAAGTGAGTGATTAGTTTTTTTTGTGATTTTATTATTTTATTCTACTTTTTTTCTTACCATTTTCATTTAATTTTCTAATTTTATAAAAAAAAGGTTGGCATTTCGTTTATGGTTGTCTTTGCTGAGGCGTCACAGTTGGTGACTTTTATAAGTAGTGACGCCGTAGTACATTCTAGGACGCCCATACGGACTACTCCTTTCTTCCAATGTCTAACGACGCAAGAAGAAGATTAAACGGGGCATCCCTCTTTTGGCAACCAGGTGCCACACTTTTATTTCTAGGCAAAACTCCCACCCCTGGCAAGATTCCAGGGTGTTTCCATTATTTGGAATGGGGCCGGGATAATAAAAAAGTAGTAATAATAGGTAAATTAACACAGGGAAATTAACACATGATTGTTGGTTATGTTTGCCGGTTATGTTTGTTGGTTATGTTGGTTATACTTGTTGGTTTTGTTGGTTATGTTTGTTGTTGGTTGGTTATGTGGTTTGTTAGTTATGTTTGTTGTTTATGTTGGTTATGTTTGTTGGTCGTTGGATGTTGGTTATATTTGTTGTTTGTTATGATTGTTGGATATGTTTGTTGATTATGTAACTTATTTTTGTTGGTTGTTTGATGTTGGTTATGTTCATTGTTTGTTGGTTATGTTTGTTGGTTGCTGGATGTTTGTTATTTGTTGATTGCTAGTTATGTAGTCTGTTGATTATGTTGGTTATGTTTGATGGTTATGTTGGTTATGATTGTTGGTTGATGGTTATTGCTTTGGATATATTTGAAAATAAATGATGTTACTAGCCAATGTCACCCCAGTTTCTAGGCAAGATTCCCACCCTTGGCAAGATTCCGAGCACACCCCTGTTTCTAGCTTGCAAGATTCCGAGCACGCCGTGTTTCTAGAAGAGATTCCCGGGTGTTTCAATTACTAAGAATGTGGTCGGGATAATACAAAAGTTCAGTTGACAAGAGAAGTCCCTTGCACCTGTACAATAAGGTCAGCTGGCAAGATTGCGACCGAAACCCTCTGAGGTCTCATGACACACCCCTGTCAATTTCTGTGACAATCTTGTTTGTAGGCACGATTTCAAGCGTATATTACATCACACAACACACCCTTGTCTTTAAAGGGTCAAATAAGTGGAGCTACCAACCATTCAAGCAATCACATTTACACAATACGGCCACCGATTCTATTAAAGGGAACACAATTGGGAAGACTCCTAAGGCACACCCCTCTGGACTCCGAATACGTCACACGACTTATCTCGTTTCAAAAGGACAGGTCTAATATGCTTCACGCAATTTTATGTAACCCTGCCCCAGGAACCCATGGGGAAACCCCGCTTGTAGCTGAACGACAACACACACCTTACGTAGTGGTGGTGCACACTTTATGTAAGGTCACGTAATTATTGGGCATCAGTGTCGCGTAATACTTTTTTTTCTTTTGACATTTTATTTTTTCGCCCGTCATATACAATGCTTTTTTTCTTTCTTTTTTTTCCTTAGTTCTTGACCCCACCAGGACTCGAAAGTTCAATTTTCTTCCATTAGAACTGTGGCTCAACCAAGAGAACTAACAAGCCATTCCTAATATTTGTCCTACTCATTACATTCTAAAATTACCCTATTGTGTGTGAGTGAAATTTCTATGTTTCTCTTTCTAGAATGACATGTTTCGTGCATCTGCAATAATTGACACGCAGAGGGGGGAAATCGATTACTAGAAATTTCATGAATTTGTATCACCTGATCGTTAAGTAATGCTTATAGAGAGTGTTACCTAGTAATATTGCGGTTTGCCCTTAGCGTATATGTTATTAAAATGGTGAGAGGGGCTAAAAGATACTTAAATTGTGTAAATGTTCACGTATTGAAGAATCGTCCTAGAACATGGGATCTAAAAAGACACAGACCTTTGTAAATAAAAATTCATTATTAAAACTGCTATAAAATTATGAAATCACAGAAAAAGCAGTTAAAACTCAACAAATGAAAAAAAAAACATGAAAAGGCCTATAAAGGATACAAAACGCTATAAAATCATGAAATCACAGAAAAAGTAGTTAAAACTCAGCAAATGAAAAAAAAACCAAAAGTGTGAAAAACCTGATATAGGATAAAATATAAGCAAAACCATACGTGAACTGAACAAAGGCAGGGGTCCTAGCAGACAATTCCAGAGAAGGGTTGTTATTAGAGATAAATTTAATCCCTGTTAAGATACATTGAGAACTTTTTAATGAAAATATCCATTTCTTTGAGTTATGCTTATGAATATTTCACAATATTCTGACATTACACACGCACAAACACACACACACACACACAAACACAAACACACACACACACGCGCGCGAGCACACACACACAACACACACAAATACACACACACAAAATGGAAATGAAACTCTCGCAGATCCACCATTTGGACCGTAGAAATTCTTGGGTACTCCAAAGGAATTTAACTCGTTAGTATCATGACAGCGCACGAATACATTTCCAATAAGATCGTCATTAACACTTGTTTCATAGTTCAAATATTTCTCTCTGCTAGTATTCAATGCTACGATAACTTTACTATGAGGGCAGGCTTTATTGGAACACTTCACCTTCACCTCTTCCATGATGATGCTACTGACGTTTGCCTGGAATTTTTTTTTCAGCAAATCATTTTTAGTCTCCATGCTGATACGGGTGCTCGTGCTTTTTTATTTTACTTGAAGTTTCACTGTCTTTTACGACATTATTTTTGCAAAGATCGCACTTTTGACATCTGGGTATGATATGGTTTATTGTATTGATAGAAGATTAGATCTGTTTTCCTGCTGTATTCCTTTGTATGCTAATACCTGAAAGATGACGATCAGATTTATCAAGAGGTAATATGGTACCAGGACCTCAAGCATGAAGTTACCCTTCGTGGTCAACTAAAATTTTTAGACTAGCATTCTCTTTGAGCACTATCATCTCTGGAAACGTCACTCGTGCATAACCATAATCAGTGATCATGAACTTTTTTGTCTTCCAAAGGAATTTAACTCCGTATTGTCATGTCAACGCACGCAAACATTTCCAATAAGATCGCCACTAGCACTTGTTTCATAATTCAAATATTTCTCGAGGCTGAATTAGAAAGGCTGAAGTAAAAGGAAGGGTATTGGGTGCTGGATTAATTTGGCGATATCCCGCTGAAGATAATTATATACAAGGGTGCAGTTAGCGGAACTTTCCTACTATTAGGAAGGTACTTTAGGGAAAGAGATAATTCATCTAAAAGCCTTTGTCTTAGTATTTTAAATAATCAGCCGAGACCACATAAGGGTTGGATGTGCCACACAGGTAAGTTAAGCAGCTACCTAGGGCGGCAAGTATTAGTGTGAATTGTAGATGAAAAAAAAATCTGTTCATTTTCAAAATGATACCTTTTCAGTCCATTAAAACTAAAATAAATTTTAACTTCAAAACTAAAACATACTATAAAGAAAAAGGGGTCAAAAATAGGCTTTTTAAGGCAAAACAAAATACTGAAAACAAAGCGAATATTAAGAGAGGACAACCACCTCTATTCTTCAGTGCGAACAAATATATATATATATATATATATATATATATATATATATATATATATATATATATATATATATATATATATATATATATATATATATATATATATATATATATATATATATATATATATATATATATATATATATATATATATATATATATATATATATATTTTCGCTAGACTATTAAAGTTTCAAAATATATCCTTAACCTTCCTAGTTTTAAATTTCACCGCCCCCTCAGGAATAAGAGTGTTTTTTTTACTATTTTTAAGCGTTGTAAGGAAACTTATATTTATAGATTTTCGCTAGAATATTAGAGGTCTCTAAATAAGAATGTTTTTTTCAGCTTTTAAGCGCATACTCCCTGGTTTTTAGGACTCATCGGTGTACCCCTGTTAGCTTCGTTCATACCTATTTTTTTAGAATAGGTAATTTTTCTGTCTTATTCGATACTTTTGTCTTTTTTCAGGCTCCACAGCCCCCCTCCCCCAAGTTTTAAGGGACTTAGAAATAAAGGTATTTTCAGCTTATAAGCGCATACCCACTGGTTTTTGGAGTCATCTGTTCTTTCCTATAATAAGACTCTTTTCAATTTTTCACATTGTTACCTTTTTTTATTCATTTAAGAGCTTACTCTTTTGTTTTACCTCTTTGCTTTTTTTCACGCGGTCGGAATATTGAAATTCCAGGCTACATGTCCCCCTTAGTTTAATAGAGTTAATGACATTTATTCACCTTTTCTAGCCTTATCGACTCTTTTATCTGCTAGCTTTTGGGAGGATTATTCGCTTAGAAGGTTTCGGGGTTCCTAATAAAGGGGGGGATGGGGACGTTCATTTTATAGCAATTTTTTTCAGGCCAAGATTGACCAACTTGTAGCCCAATTTATTGGCGAAGGAGCAGTCGAGGAAGCCTCTGACGGTTTGATGGCATGGGCAAAGAATCTTCTCGACATAATCCCCCCTTCGGTAAGTTTTCCATAACTATTTTATAAATTAAAAAGGGTATAGCAGTAGTTTGGGCAAACCTTTCAATGCTTCAGAATACATACAAAAGGTGATCTGTCGAAGGGGCATTACATTTATATCAGTAGTGAGGACATAGGACACGTTTGCATTTTAGTGAATAGTGGAGGGTTTACAGTTCCAAGAGGGCATAGTACCCTTTTATAATGCAATGATACATTTCAATGAGTAGTAGAGTGTCTACAGTTCCAAGAGGGCATGGTACACTTACATAATGCAATGAGTAGTGGGAGCTCAAAGGGGCATACTAGTCATAACCGTTCTCTCTTTTTCATAGGGCAATATCTTCCATTGAGCTAATATGCTCTTATTTTTTTTGGTTTTCACTCCACCATCTCAAGGGACCTACAACCTCTACGAGGATATAGAGATTTATATGAATATGCAAGATGTCCCGGAGAATAGTGAACGCGATGGGGGTTTCCGTGCAGGGGTGAGTCCGGCTAGTGTATTTGATTTAGAAAGTTTTGTGAGGGATCTCGGCCTCGATATTGACTTTGAATTTGTTGATCAGTTACCATCTTATTCATATAGTGTATATGGCTCTTGGGCTTTTTGAAATACACGATCTATCTATCTATTACCAGCGTTGGTACGATTGCAGAAAGGTGAAGTTGTAGATGACACGTGGGTAGATGGTTCATTCTCATATAACATCATACCTAAATCATCTGAAAAGGTTCTAGTCTAAGAATTTGAATGGAAAACTATTGATAATGCTAAAGAGTACGTGAATAAAATCCGTTTCCTTGATTATTTTAGTTTCTTCCCTAAATCCCTAAGTCAATTGATTCAAGTACAGAAAAGCGACGATTTTAATAGTTTCTCCCTCCTCAAACAGCACTTTCCAGATGAGGAACTGTAGGATTTATTAAAATATAACGGCATATACCAATACGAGTACTAAAGCCCCACCTCGACGCTAAGTGAGGAAAAATTACCATCCATCGCAAAGTCTTATGATTCACTTCACGATTGTCAATGAACCAATGCCGATTATGAATTTGCCAAGAGGGTTTGGGCTATGGGAAGGTATAATAATGGAGTAAGATTATTCTAAAATGTAGCTAGCTGGGAAAGCTTTGACCTTGTTGGGTATTGTCTTTAAAAACACACACAAAATTTGTGGAGTATTTGGTTTGGATGTAGGACATTATTTTTCAAATCTTCCTCTAGTTATAGATTTGATTCTAAAGATCAGCGGAGCAAAAACAGGTCTGATCACCGACGTTGATCAGCACTTATTTTTAGAGAGATCCATATGGGGAGGATATGTTTTTCAGGGGGATCATATCCTAGAAACTGACCCGACTGGACAACGCACCTGTAAAAAGTCGGATGCCATTTTCTTGGATATGAATTTCCTCACGCAATGTCTCACTTTTATTTGCCGTGTAGGAATTACCAATGGCTTGACAATCCTTCCGCTCTAGATTTCACCAATATTCACACTGTTGAGGAAAATGGACCACAAGGATGGTTTTTCGAAATTGATGTTGAATTCTTCTGGAACTTCATGACTTGGTAAAACACTTTGTTTCCCCTGCATCAATAGACCGGTGCATAGGACTCGCTCAGTTCCTACAATTTATCATTAGTAGAGAATAAACGCAGGCATTGGGTACCTTCAAAACAAAAGCGCATTGCTGACCTGGAGCCGAAACGGAATATTGTTGTACACCACGTTCTTTTGCGGTGGATCCTTGCCGACGGTTTCCATGTCGCAAGGATTCATAGAGCCTCAAATTCGACCAAAAACCTTACATGAAGACGTTTGTTGACACTTTTGTCAACAAACGAACTCAAGCGAAAACAAATGTCGAAAAAGAAATCGTTAAAGTCATTTTAAATTCAGCCTTTGGTGAGATGTGTGAGGGAGTGCGAAACAGGAGTCGTTGTGACGTTTCGACCGACCCGAGAGAATGTGCCCGAATCATTGCGGATCCAAACTTCCTTCACATCATTCACGATCATAGACTCAAATATGGTTCTTTTACATACGAAAAAAGAAACGCAATTTTAAATAAAAACATTGCCGCTGGCGGCACCATTTTAGAAATTTCAAAAAAATCTCATGCTGGAGTTTTATTATAATGTATGTAAGCGCCAGTGGCCAAGGGAGTGACAAGTTCAAGTTTTTTATGGGGATACCGATTCTTTATTGTTAAAAAATGGAACTAATAATTTATTGGAAGATTTAGAAAATGGAGAGCATTATAGCTTTCGGATAGACTACAGTGCCTGAGATGAGACCCTATCTGGAGCAGTTGAAATGTCATGCCCAAAATCAGTTGTTAAAATTAAAATCACACACGGGTAGTGATTTTGTATAGCATGGTATATTTCCCGGTCCGAAGGTGTACTGCGTGGAAACAAACAATGAGACTACCAAAAAAGACTGCAAAGGGATGCCATCATACTATGTAAAAGAAAATTTCAACATGTGTTTATAAGAGCTGTATAGAGCAAAATTTAGTTACAAGAGTGAGTGTCATGGCGATTCGCTCTTTAAAATACAAAAATAATACAATTCGAGTCGAAAAAAATGCCATGTCCACTATATTGGACGAAGTGTGTGTACTCAAGAATGGTGTGAGAGAACTAGGACATGGACACTACCTGACTACAGATCGACCTGAATTCGTAGATTATAGAAAGCAACTCGGTCTGGAGAATGCTCTATAGTTATGGAAGGGGGGCGGGGGGCCGTTTCTGTCAACAGCTTAGCACTGCCTTTATTATATATAGTCATTTTCCCGTCACAAGCTTGGTACTGCCTTTTTTTGTCCTAGTTATTTGAATTTATTAAATTTAATTGCGCAAAGCGGTAATTTTCAAGTGTTTGTGTAAAGATTTACTTTTAAGTGTTTATTTTACCTTGCCACTGCCAACACAGGTGCCGGCCCGGCCGCTGTTATCGCTGGCCACTATGGGTGCCAGCTCGGCCGCTGGCCACCAAGGGTGCCGGCCCGGTCACTCACGTTCGATGGCCACCCGATCGTGATAAAGTGCTTATTTTTTAAAGTTGTAAATATATTTTTATGATGTTTTATATATGTGAATTATAGAAACCATGTATTCTATTTCCTCTTGAATATTTATTCAACAGATTGAGGTTAGGATAGTTTAGTTGCATTTTGGCATTGGAAGAGTATGTATCAATTTAAAACACCCTTCAGATTGTTTCTTTGCGGACCATCCATTTCTGGCAAAACGACACTTTTATCGAAAATCATTCAAAACCGTGATAAAATATTTTTAGAAAATCCGAGAAATATCTATTATTGCTCCAGTATATGGCGAGGATCCTATGATAAAGTAAAGAAAATTGATCCAAGCATAAAATTTATAGAAGGCCTTGACGTGTTTACTAGTATTGCACCAAAATCGTGGTTGATTATTGACGATTTAGCTGAATCTATTGAAGAATGGTCACGGGAAATGTTACAATTGTTGACTGTCCGGTCTCATCACGAAAAAATTGATGTAACTACTGTTCTCCATAATAACTTTCATCAAAGTAAATGCATGAGAACACTTGCTTTGAATTGTACCTACTAGATCGTCTATTGAGTTGTTCGCGATTCAAGTTCTCTTGAATCTAAACAAACAAACTTTAAACAAACAAATTTATCCTGTTGAACCTAAATTTTTACTTTCCGCATACAGTCAAGCGACTAATAAGCCTTATGGATGCAAATTATTGGACCTGAATCAAAACACACCTGAAGTGTTGAGTGTGGTCAATGATATTTTCGATAATGAAATTACTGTATATCTACCTATGAATAGTAAAAAAGGTCATTAGTCGCAATCATAACATTGAGGAAGCTACATGAACAACGGCATTTATTTTTTGTGCTAGCCAATTCAAAATCACGACTTAGAAAAGCGATTCTCAAGCATGGTGTTGACAAGAAATTTATTAATCTCCTGTCGGAACTTTGTTTAATCTAACAGTGGGTAATTTTCAGCTGTCAGATCTTGTTAAGCAACAGAAAAGGTAACATCGATCACTTGTACGTGCTCTAGCTTGGAAAAGCAAAGTAAACTGTAAAAGAAAACGTCTGGTTCAAGCGGGTGGTAATTTCTTTTCAGCGTTACTATTAATAATAGCTGGATTTTTAAACATTATTCTCTAGCAATGGCTAAACCCTATAAATTGACGTCAATTGAACTTGCTCTTTCACCCAAAGAGCACTTTGAACATAATCTTGATAAATTTATTAACAAAGAAACACTGATGACGATAAAAAATTAATTTTGCTTCAAAATGCCCTTTGTTTTGTCAACAAACATAAACCTTATCGGGAAAAACCGCTCAAATTCAATTTCATTGATCAACCTTTTGAAAACAGTGAAAGACCGAAAAAAAAAGATTTAATAACAAGTGTTGTAGACTTGTTGCCTCAATACTATCGTGAACTAGGTGAAAGACTATTAACCTATCTCACTGAAAATGAACAAATTGATGAGAAAAAGAATGAAGTTATAATCCAGGGCAAGCCTTACAATTTAATTGATTTATTATCGGATCTGATTGCACATCGTAAAAGAGTCAAATCCTTTGACGAGCATTTATATAATTTTTTAAAGTCGTCAAATTTTCCTAAGAATCTTATTAGCAATAAGCAAATTCTAAAGCAATTATCTGAAATTATCTGAGTGATAGATCATATGAAAACAAAAGAAATTCAAAGAAAGTGGAGAAAGCATTAAAATATGAACTAAGGAGGTGTGAAGTGGAGGCCATGGATAAAATTGCCGAGGATCTGGAAGATGCAGCTAGACGGCTTAACAGTAAAATATTGTACTGGCACGTTAACAAATTGAGAGGGAGTAGTCAATCCGGACTTGTCCCAGTTAAAGATAGGAATAAGGTCACAAGTAGCGATAAGGGAAAAACTAAAGAGAGATGGGCCGAACATTTTGAGAACTTGCTTAACCGAGATAGAGTCGCGGGAAAAATATAAAGGAAAATTAAAAAGTTTGTGATACCTTGGATGTGAAGGAAGATTTGTTTTGTGAGGAGGAATTAGCAACAGTACTAAAAGGATTAAAGAATAATAAGGCTCCAGGTGCTGATAGAGTGGTAAATGAGTTTCTTAAATATGGTGGCTCTGAGGTTAGAAATAAGTTATTGAAGATTATGAATATGATTTTTGGAAAAGGGGAAGTACCTAACGATTTTAGGAAAACCTTAATTAAGCCACTTTATAAGAGAGGTGATAAAAATGACTGTGAAAATTATCGAGGCATTAGTCTGGTCTCTGTAGGTAGCAAATTACTTAGTAATATGATACTTTTTGGACTGAGAGGTGCCGTAGACAAAGTTTTAAGAGAAGAGAAGTGTGGTTTTAGAAAAGATAGAGGATGTGTCGACCAAATTTTCACTCTTAGGCTAATAATTGAAAATTGCCTGAGTTTTCAAACACCTTTGGTCCTCAGTTTTATAGATTATGAGAAAGCGTTCGATTCTGTTGATAGAAGGACTTTAGTACAGGTTTTATCCTTGTATGGTATACCAGACAAATACATTAAAGTGATTAGTGCAATGTTCGAGAATAACACTGCTGCGGTTAAGGTAGGAAATCAGGTTAGCCGCTGGTTTTGTATTAAAGCAGGAGTTAAGCAGAGTTGTGTTCAATCTCCCTTTATATGGATTATTTTGGTGGACTATGTTTTAAGGAGCACAGGAAAGGCAATGGGAGACCACGGAATCAAATGGGCAGAAAAAAGTCTCCTGGACTTGGATTATGCTGATGATTTAAGCATCCTAGATGAAAGTGTGAGGAAGATGAATGAACTTTTACAAGGTTTTGCGAGTTCAGGGTGCTAGAATTGGTTTGAAAATTAATATTAGGAAGCCTAAGTCACTAAGTGAAGATGAAAAGGTGACGTTGGGTAATGAAAAGATTGATCAGGTGGGCAGTTTCACTTATTTTGGTAGTATTATTAGTAGAGATGGTGGGAGCAGTGAAGATGTTAAAAACAGAATAGCCAAGGCTCAGAATGTTTTTTCACAGTTAAAAAAGGTCTTGAAGAATAGGAAGATAAGCCTGCAAACCAAGATTAGAATATTAGAAGCTACAGTGACGACAGTGGTCAAATATGGCTCTGAAGCATGGACGCTCCGAAAAGCGAATGAAGATATGCTAGATGTTTTCCAGAGAAATTGATTAAGGATTGTTCTGGGTACCCGGCTGACTGACCATATTTCAAACAATAGGCTATACGAAAAATGTGGTTCAATACCCCTCTCTAGGGCTATAATGAAAGAAAGGTTGAGGTAGTTAGGGCACGTTGTTCGGATGAAGGATGACAGATTGCCGAAGATTGTTCTTTTCGGCCAACCATCTAGGGCTAAACGAAAAGCTGGTCGTCCAAGTCTGGGGTGGGAGGACGTCATAAACAAAGATTTAAAGGAAATGGGAACTTCGTGGGCGGGTGTAAAAAGGGAGGCTTTGAATAGATTGGGGTGGAGGAGGAGCGTGCGTAGCTGTGTTGGCCTCAGGTGGCTTCGTGCTGCGGTGAGTTGTTAGTAGTAGTAGTATTAGTAGTAGTAGTATTAGTAGTAGTAGTAGTAGTAAAGAAATTAAAGGAATATAGACCATTAAAGGTAGAAAATGATTTTAAATCTTTATTGGAAAGCACACCTAGTGGTGATTTGACACCGGTAACTAGACAAAAGCGAAGACGTATTTATTCGCCTGGTAGTATTTAAAAGGGTAGCGGACGGTTACGATCAAAATGGATCAAGTTTTAGAAGGTGTTTATGAAAATATTGGAGAACCAGGAAGCTTATGTTCTCCGACCACACTTGCTAAGGTTAACGGAATTAAAAGAAGCTAGCAAAAAGTATTTGCAAAAGGAATCTAGTTATACTCTTCATCGAAAGCATAGAACTAGGGATAATCATTTTCGAAAAACTAAAGCCTTTTACCCTCGGCATATATTACAAGCAGTTCTTTTGACTCTAGACACAGTCAATTCAAATTGACCGTGGAAGTGAATTTGTTAATCCTCATGTAAACAAAATGTTATTGAAATATAATACAATACTCTATCTTAGTCATAGTCCTATAAAAGCAGCATTGGCTTAACGTTTAATACGAACTATTCGACTTTTAATTTCAAAATATTGTACATTGAAAAATACAGCTGCATTTAATCATGATTTAGATAAAATCGAGCAAATTTATAATCCAACTTCCTCATAGATCCTTGTTCAATACTAGCCCTCAGGAAGTTCATTATAGTGAGATTTCCTTAAACAATATTCTAATGAAAAGGCAGGAAAGAAAAAATTTAATGTGGGTGATGCTGTTCGAATTAATCGTACAAGAAATATTTTTGAAAAGGGAAATAATTTGTGGTCCACCGAACTTTTTAAAGAGTCTAAAATATTTTTTGCACGATTGATTCGAACAGTATCACCAACACTAAATTTGAGGGAAGGTATGAACTCGCTCTTGTCGATTGTATTCTTAAAAATACATATGATATCCTAAGAAAGGATCGTACATATGATATTAAAATAATGGAGTTCTTTACTTTTCTTTGAAAAACTTATTTTGTGGAAAAAGTTTTTTAAATTAATTAAGAACAACAGTGTGGTTGCTATAATATGTCAGTGCTGATATTTTGAAGCACACAACTCCACTTCTTCTCCCTCCATGGAGCATTATTTTTTCAGTAAAGTGCAAACTATGTTCTGGCCTAGGGAAGGCATAGGGGTTTTGAGCCCAACTTATGTTAATTTCTGCTTGTTTCGAGTTTGACTTGGTTATTATTGTGATTTCTGTTTGTTTTGGTTTTCATTTATTTATCGATGCTGATTTGTGGTAGTTTCACGCTTGGTAGATTATTCGATTTTTGGAAATTTTTGCTCATTTTTTGTTTAATGGAAATTTTTACTTTTCTTTGAGAAACTTATGTTGTTGAAAAAGTTTTTTAATTAATCATCTGAAACGATAAGTGCTGGTAGCTTGTCAGGATTCAACTTGTATTTGTCTATACGTGCAAAGTAAGGGTCACATTTTCTACAATATAGGGTAGCTTCATTTTTATTAAATCTCTTTGTAACTTCAATAATACTACTCTGATTCATAAGATAAAATTCACGTGTTTCAATTTGCTTATATGAAGCAATCTCACATACAAAATTCTCATATGAAGAATCACTTTCTGTAACAGCCAAATAAAAGTCTTTAGGTTTATAATCAAAGTAGCCAGTATCTTCAGAACGATGTCGTAAAAACCAAACTCTTTGTTATTTCAGCAATTGAAGTGTGGACCAGATTCTTCTTCCGAATAAAATTTAAAACCACGACAATACCAGTCTCTTAAAAATAAACTCAACTCGCGTTTAGGGTTTTTGGCAATCAGGCCAGGATAAGTATTTTCCCATTGACCCCATTTATCATAGTGACAATTGGAGCATAAGAATCCTCTATTATGAGAGTCACAAATCTCTACAAGACAAGAGTTACAGTCTTTAATTTGCACTGCATATCTCTATGCAATTTACATGAATTGCATAATTTACACTTTTCATTATTGTCATCAGCAAAGTACTATTCTCACAAGATGACCAGCTGTCCAAAGTATGCAAGAATAATGGGAATGTGTAAAACATTTTTTGATGTTGACTGCTCCACTTCCAAAAAAAAACTGACTCGGGATCAATGAATGTCCTTTGCAATCAGTTTTAATTTATCGAATCATTAAAGGAATGGGAGGAGTAACTGAAACTCTGTGTAATCTACAAACAGATGTGCAACATTATTTTGTTTTGTCTTAATCAATATAGCTATAGAATGAGTAAATGCTTGGGGGCCACGACACATAAGTCTCAGGCAATAGTCCAGTGATGGATACTCATTTCTCATTATATTATCAATCATCCTCTTAGTGAAGATTTTCTTCTGCAATGATAATCTTTGAAAATTATCGTCTAAAATTAACCATTTCTCCAAAGTGACAAGACTACCTAAGATTTTCTGTCTGTCCACTTTATTTATTTCAATCCTAACAGTCCCCTCTCACCACTAAAAAGAAACTGACTCTCAGAAAATAGTTTCTACCACCTGGGAACTTTGTCTAAAAACAATGCTGGGGAGTTCAGCCACCTGGGAACATGTCTAGACATGATTTTGCCTAGAAACACAATTTTGCCTAGTAACAGGGAAAAGGGCATGTCCTTGAAATCTTGGCTAGACATGCCGAATCTTGCCTGCACCTGCATAATATTGCCTGGACATGCCTAATCTTGCCCCAGTCACTCCAAATCTTGCCTGGGTGGAAATTTAACCTACAAACAGGTAGGAGGGGGTAGGAGCTTATCATTGAAACTTGTGTTTTATACGGACCACATTCCAAGTATTTATGCCTGGAAACATGCCAGGGGTGGGAGTTTTACCTAAGCTTGTGACACCTGATCGTGCCAAATCTTGCCTGGATGGGAATTGCGCCTAAAATTGCAACACCTGGTCGCCTAAAGAGGAAATCGCCGTTAAACATTCTTCTTGAACCTATAGAAGAAAGGAGTAGTCCCTGTGGGTGCTTTTGAAGTGCCGGAGGGCATATTACTAGAATTATTAACCGAAAATGAAAAGTTAAGAGCCAAAAAATTGGAGTCTTGATGACCTGGAATCAATTTTGATATCAATAGATGTATCAAAAGAATTAGATTATTGTGCTGATTAAAAAAAACTGATTACCAATCCAATGAGCCCCCTTCAAAGTTTATATGACCATGCCTTCTATGAACACCTTACATTCCCCCAGGGCATAAATTATAGCCCATGTCCGGAGACCTGGGGGGATGTTTGTTATACTCAACGACATAATTCCCAGACCTTTCAAATACGTAGAACAAAATGTTATCTCAAAATTTTGATTGGAAGTGCTTAGGGATATGATGTGCGGGGGGGGGGGGCATTTGCCTTCTGATCACTTTCGACCAATACAAAAAGGTGCTAGTCCTCTCAATGTCCCATCGAAAGAGCCCTTTTTGAAGCTCCTACGACAACACTTTCTATAAAAAATATTATATACCCCCAGGGCATAACTTAAAATCTTTGCCATGGCGGTTCTAGGGGATTTGTAATCCTCAGTAACACAATTTCTGGACCTTTCAACTGCGTTGAACAAATGGCTATCTTAAAATTTTGATTAGATAAGTTTGGAGAAAAGGTGGGCATGAGAGGGGGATTAGTTGCCCTTCAATCACTTTCGACTATTAAAAGGGCACTAGCCATTTCAATTTCCAATCGAATGAGCCCTTTTTGAAGTTTCTACAATAATACTTTCTACAAACCCTTATATGCCCCCAAGGAATAACTTAGAACCCTTGCCCTGAGGGTTGTGGTGAGGGTTATCATCCTCAAAGACTCATCTATAAAAACATTATATACTCCCAAGGCAAAACGTACAACCCTTGCCCTTAGGTATACGAGGGGATTGTCATTCTCAAAAACCTAATTTCCAGAAATTTCAACTACATTGAAAAAATGGTTGTCTCAAAATTTTCATTGGATGTGTTTGTGGAAATGGTGGGCGTGAGAGGGGGCTAGTTGCCCTCCAATCACTTTCTACTATTAAAAAGGACACTAACCCTTTCAATTTCCAATAGAATCAGCCCCTTTTGAAGTTTCTGCGACAGCGCTTTCTATAAATAACCTTATATGCCCCCAGGGCATAACTCGCAACCCTCGCCCTGAGAGGCACTGAGGGTGTTAACATCCTCAAAGACCTAATTTCCAGAACTTTCTACTACGTTTAAAAAATGGCTATAGCAAAATTTTGATTGGATGTGTTTGTGGAAATGGTGAGCGTGAGAGGGGGGTTTCTTGAAGTTTTTACGACAACGTTTTTTTTAAAACCTTATATACCCCAAGGCATAACTTAGAACCCTAAGTTTTGAAATAGTAAAATTTTGAGAGGCATAGGTAAGCTATGCCTCTAAGAACCCTTAAAGGCATAGCCTACAACCCTTGCCCTGAGGGGTGTGGAGGGTTTGCCATCCTAAAAGACATATGTTCCAGAACTTTCAACTTTCAAAAATAATCCATTAATTATAATGGATTACATATTAAGACGAAACTCTGGATATGGCGTAAAAGGATTTCACTGATGACGTAATATTGCTAGATGATTCTAAATAGAGGTTGCAGCAGCTACTTGACGCAATTACAGAAAATGTCGGGCTAAGCATAAACGTTGACACATCAAAGAGCATGTCCATCATAAGCTCACCGCTTGTTCTGCAGCACAAGAATACAAGTCTAGAACAGGTGAAGGACTTTAAATACCTGGATAGCTGGATCGATTGTGATGGTTAAATAATGACTAGGATTAAACGCAAAATTGGTCATTCAACTGGTGCTTTCATTAGACTTAAGCCCATTTGGAGAAGCAGCAAATATTCTTTGCGACTGAAGCTGCATCTCTTCAGTAGCAATGTGTTCTCCATACTCCTCTACGCTAGTGAATGCTGGAAGATGAATCAGCAACTCAAAAAGAAAATTCTTGCATTTGAAAATATGTGCCTGAGGAGAATTTTAAACATAAGTTGGCAACAGAGAGTCAGTAACTTTGAAATCCGGAATAGAACGGGGAAGCCTCTCATTACTGCGATTCTGAGGAAGAAGAGGTGGTAATATTTAGGCCATGTACTCCGCATAAAAGAAGGCCGCCTTCCTCGGATAGCGTACAACTGAAAACCAGGCGGCAGAAGAAGACGAGGTCGTTCAAAGAACACTTTGTGGTGAACAATTGATCGAGATCTGAGGACAGCTGAGACCTCGTTAATACCTGAATGGGAAGATGTCACCGCTGCAGCATTGCTTCGGGATGAGTGGAGAGCCAACGTCGACACCCTATGCGCCACCAATGGCTCAGGAGGAACTAAGTTCTAAGTTATAAGTAAGAGAGGGGGCCCATTCAATTTCCAATCGAATGAACCCTTCTTGAAATTTCTACGACAAACTTTTCTATAAAAACCTTATATGCTCCAGGGCATAGCTTACAACCCTTTTACTAAGGGGTGTGGGGGTTTTGTAATTCTAAAAGACATAATTTCCAGAACTTTCAACTACGTTGAACAAAATGGGTATCTCAAAATTTTGATCAGATGGGTTTGGGGAAATAGTGGGCGTGAGAGGGAAGTTAGTTGCTCTCTAATCACTTTCGACTGTTAAAAAGGGCACTAACCCTTTCAAGGTCCAATCAAATGAGCACTTTTTGAAGTTTCTACGACAACACCTTAAATAACAGCCTTATATGCCCCCAGGGCTTAACTTACAATCCTTACCCTGAGGGTTCTGAGCGGGGTTATCATCCTCAAAGACCTAATTTCCAGAACTTCCAACTACATTGAACAAAATGGATATCTCAAAATTTCGATTGCACGTTTTTGCGGAAATGGTGGGCGTGAGAGGGGGGGTAGTTGCCCTCCGATCACTTTCAATTACTAAAAAGGACACTAGCCCTTTCAATTTCCAATCGAATGAGCCCTTTTTGAAGTTTAGACCTTTTTAACTTACAAGCCTTGTCCTGAGGGCTTGGGGGGGGGGGGTTTCATCTTAAAGACCTAATTTCCAGAATTGTCAACTACGTTGAGCAAAATGGCTATCTCAAAATTTTGATTGGATGTGTTTTGGGAAAAGATGGCCGTGAGAGGGGGTTTAGGTGCCCTTCAATCACTTTTGACTATTAAAAAGGGTACTAGTCCTTCGAATTTCCAATCGAATGAGCTCTTTTTGAAGTTTCTACGACAAGGCTTTCAATATTAAGCTTATATGTCCCCAGGGCATAACCTACAACCCTTTCCGTGAGGGTTGTGGGGGGAGTGTCCTCCTCAAAGACATAATTTCCAGATCTTTCAAACATTTCAAACAAAATAGCTATCTCAAAATTTTGATTGGATGTGTTTGGGGAAATGGTGGGCGTGGAAGGGGTGTTAGTTGCCTTGCAATCACTTTTGGCTATTAAAAAGAACACAGGTCCTTCCAATTTCCAATCGAATGAGCCCTTTTCAAAGTTTCTACGACAAATCCTTCGATACAAAGTGTCAGTGAAACTCCCAGAGATTTTAAATAACATGTTAAGAGTAGAAGGACAGGTGACCAATACAAGTGGGTCATAACTTAACTTAAATTGCTTATGTAGACTGAGCCAGCCTGACATCTGTGTCCCGCAGCAGTAAGGAGCATATTTTGGCAAATACTCCATTTAAGTATTGATTGTAAGAAGAAGTTTCAAACAAAAATTATTTATAAATACAGAATTGAACAAAATACTAAAGTCTAAGAAAAGTAAAACAAACTTTTTTTTTTAATTAGCTTCGCTTTATTTTCATACCTACATTTTCTTCTTTTGTTTTTGTATTTCACAGGGTATATATTTTTCTCTTCATAAAAGTATATTTATATCAGAAAAGTATAAGTTTATATTTCTTAATAACTAATAGAGCACTGTCAAACAGCAGTAAAGATCTCTACACCCCCAAAAAATACAAAAATAGTGAATCGTTGGGCCAACGATTGTCAAGAAAACCAACAAATAAAAATGAAAAGTGTTGTTCTTACCTTGGGCTTTGCAGTCTCTTAGACATCTTTGTTTCTGCGTATATTGTGCAGAAAGTCTTCTGCTTGAGTGACTCATTAAGAAATCTGTTGCCACTGCTGTCCTTTTCTGCGTAGCGCTGTACGTTGCGCGAGAGATGGACATCGCAAGAAGCCCTCTGTTGTTTCAATGTTGGTGTATTTTCCTGATAATAACAATGTCATAAAAGGCTTCTTAGTAGGTCTTAGTTTCCCTATTAAATCAATTAAGGAATATTTAATAGGAAGATTCAATGCGCCGCTAATTGCTTGATGATACAGTTGCTTGAATATAACAAAAAGCGTTGGACAATAATCTTAATCAATAAAAAAGTTTCCAGCGTTAATATTCTCTTTTAAAATAACGAATGTTCAATGACCCTGTATGTATTCCCATCAAAGGTCATGATCAAGAGTGCACCCAGGATTTTCTTTTGGAGGGGGGGGGGATAAAAAATAATTTAATGAAACATCGAAAGTTTGTTTATATGCATTTTTGGTAACTTTTTATGAGTCGGAAAAAAAACCACCCTTTTTAAACCCATCTGTTTAATTTTAAGCAGTTCGTTGCGTTATGTCATGGCGTAGCGTTGGCAGACCAAGTGCCCAATATGCCACTAGTCCGCTAGTATAATTTTTGACTTTGACTCTATTGAATATAAAATGCACAAATAAAACAAAACTCTAGGGACTGATCAATGATCCCTAGGGCCTGAATGCAACCCCTGGATAATGTCGAGTATTCATATTATTATATCACTGATTATTGACAGAACAACAAAGTGTTAAACTTTGAAACAGAAAGGATACTGAAACAAGGCACTGTGCACTGCAGAACAAAGAAGAAGAGGAAAAATAAAAGAGAATCCTCCTAAACATTATTCATTTGTACTGGTAGAAAGAAGCTTTTTTTTATATAATTGTGTTGAAATGACGGAACTTAAATAGAACATTTTATTTCCAGCGGAATACTGTTCCATAATTTCACAAAAACGTATTTATAGAAGAAGCTGCTCTTTGCGGGTGACAAATATCAGAGATAAGAGAAAAACGTGTACAGCACGACGTTTGATAAGCATGATAATATGACGATAAATGAAAAGGACAAGTTATGTTAGTCCTGGGGGTGATAGACTATTCAAATATTTATACATGAAAACAGCTGTTTGGAGCTAACAAATTTGTCTTGCTGTTAGTAACTGAGATTTAAGAAAAACTTCTATAGTATTAAGTTTATTTAAATAAATTGACTTTACAGCTCTATTTTGTAAGGTTTGAATTGTCTTTAAATTATAACCGAAAGAGTTAGCCAAAACACAACAACTATACTGAATATAAGGATAAACAAGGGTAAAATAAATGGTTCGAAAGACTTTTTTCGGAAGGGAATTTTTAAGTCTATACAAAATCCCATCTCCTCTTGCAATTTTTATGGATATTGAATTTATATGTTCTTTCATGACGATAATTCATCAATGATTACACCTAATTTTATAAATTTTGAAAAAGATAATTCAGTGTTTTCCTTTTTAATAGTACAAAAAATCATGTAATTTGTTTTTTTTTAATATTAACCAATAAATGGTTACTCCTCTTATATTTCATTATATCATTCAATGCGCTCTCCATGATCTTAAAAAGGGTTTCAACACTTAAAGTTCGGAATAATAAAACTGTATCCTCTGCGAAGGATATTGTCAAACAATCTTTCATGAAGTTTCCTATATCCGCGGTATAAATGAGGTAAAGGAGTGGTCCTAAAATCGACCCCTGTGGAATTCCGCAAGTTATTTGGTGCTCTCGTGATATTTTTGGTCCAACTATAAACACCTGTGACCTATCCGATAGATATGACTCAATCTAACTAACAATCCATTTAAATATCTTTAACTTTCTAACTAAAAGATTATAGGTTACTGGATTAGTTTTGTAGTTACTGTATTTAGTTTTAATACTATTTCCCCCCTTTCCCTTTATTTAAATTACCATTTACCACCTACCAGTGAAGTTTCAGGTAGTACCTAACAATATCAAACAGTTCGTGGTAAGGAACTGTAAGTGAGGAGCGACTCGGCTCAACATTTACAAAAACTCTCAAAAACGGGATTTCGATATCAATAGATACATTAAACGAATCAGCTTATTGTGCTTATTCCAAATATGTAAGATTTATCACGTTATCCATAAGAAGTTATGAGCCTGATAAAATTTGCTCCATTTTTAAATAGGGGGGAAACGCCCCCAAAAATGCAAGGAACTCGATTAGATTCAGCGTATCTGAGAACCCTAATGTAGAAGTTTCAAGCTCCTATTTACAAAAATGTGGAATTTCGCTATTTTTGCTAGAAGACAGATCAGGGATGCGTGTTTAATTGTTTTGTTTTATTTTCCCCAGGGATGATCGTAGCGAAATAATGATCCTAGAAGATTGAAAGAGGACGCATTCAAACGGAAATTAAAAGTTTTAGGGCCCTGTTTAAGTAACAAAAATGATTGGAGGGCAAATGGCCTCCTTCCCACGCCAATTTATTTCCCAACGTCTTCTGATCAAAATTTAGAGAAATCTATTTTGTTCAGTATAGTTGAAAAATAAAATAATTATATCTTAAGGGGGAAAATTACCCCCCCCCCCACAGTCCGCAGGGATATACCTATAAGTTATGAAATTTGGCCATTGCTTACGTATAGTATTTGTTATTGGAAAGTATACAGACATATTTCGCGGGGAGGGGGATTTTTTGCTTGGGGTAGATTTATATCGGGAGAATCTTCCTTGATTAGGGAAAATTTCCGGGGAGAGGGGGGTGAATTTTCAAGGAAAAATTTTGCACGGGGGGGGGGATTTGACAGAAATCATATACGAAATTCTTTTTTATTGTCCTACATAAACAAAAAATCGCGAAGAAAGGAAACGAGGACAATTAACAGCCAGTGAAAAAATTGAAAAATTATGCAAATATTTCGGTCACGACCTCCGCTTGACCGTCCTCAGTGCAGAATAAAACTGATAAAAATATAAAAACCAAACCTTAAAATAAAAACACGAAACTAAAATTGGACGACCCTTTCCTAGTAACGGTGAAATTTTAGTTTCGTGTTTTTATTTTAAGGTTTGGTTTTTATATTTTTATCAGTTTTATTCTGCACTGAGGACGGTCAAGCGGAGGTCTTGACCGAAATATTTGCATAATTTTTCAATTTTTTCACTGGCTGTTAATTGTCCTCGTTTCCTTTCTTCGCGATTTTTTGTTTATTATTCACCGTTACCCTTTCACCGTTACTAGGAAAGGGTCGTCCAATTTTAGTTTGGTGTTTTTATTTTAAGGTTTGGTTTTTAAATTTTTATCGGTATTATTCTGCACTAAGGACAGTCAAGCGGAGGTCTTGACCGAAATATTGCATAATTTTTCAATTTTTTCACTGGCTGTTATTGTCCTCGTTTCCTTTCTTCGCGATTTTTTGTTTATCATGATTAGCCAGTGTGGTCTCAGAAATTATTTATTGTCCTACATTATCTTTGCCAACTCAGTTTTGCATGTGGAGATGTTCTGGAGGAAGCACCCAGGGGCTATTTTCCTCATGTTTTGATTCCCGGAGAGAAATTTCTACAGATGAGGGCATTTCTGGAGTAATCAAAAAACCGATTAGAGATTAAAGTTGTTTCCAAATGAAAGTAGGCTAAGAAAAATTTTTCAGGCTGAATCGTCCGCAAGAAATTTTACGGGGAGGGGGATTTTCAGCAAGGATGGAACTGTCTAGAGGGAACTTTACGGGGGGTGTATATTACGTTGGGCAATATTTTTTACCGAGGAATTTCCCGTGGGGGTATGTTTCTTGGAGGGTGAGCCAGATTTATCTGTATTATTTGAAAAAAAAAACACAAATTAGGTTAAACAAAAACAAGTTTCTTTTGCTGAAAGTAAGGAGTAATATTAAAACTTAAAACAAACAGAAATTATTCCTTAAATGAAAGTGGATGTCCCCTCCTCAATGCCCCGCCCTTTACGCTAGGATCGCCTCTTTGTCACACCTCTACTTTTAAAGTAATAAAAAACTTTAGCGTAAAGAGCTGGGCATTGAAGAGGGGATAGCCCCTTTCATAAACGGAATAATTTCTGCTTGGGGTATTTCTGGAGTAATCAAAAAACCAATTAGAGATCAAAGTTGTTTCCAAATGAAAGTAGGCTAAGGAAAATTTTTCAGGCTGCATCGTCCACAAGAAATTTTATGGGGAGGGGGATTAATAAATAATGTCGGTCCTTATCTTTAGTTAAAAACTTGTTTTTTTTCATTTAATTAGGAAATAATTTGAAGATAAATCTGCAAACCAAGATTAGAATATTGGGAGTTACAGGAATGACAGGGGTCAAATATGGTTTTGAAGCATGGGCGCTCCGAAAATGGATGACGATTTGCTAGATGTTTTCCAGAGAACTTGCCTATGCATTGTTCTGGGTAGCCTAGCCACTTGAATGACCATATTTCCAACGGTTCAAGGCGTTTACGTCCCCGGTGATTACCCCCTCCCTCGGGAAATACCCCCCCGCAGAAAAAAAACAGGTAAATAACCCCGGAAAATACACCCCCCGTCCCGCGGAAAATGCCCTCCTCGGAAAATACCACCCCCGGGGAATACCCCCCCCCTAAAATACAAAATACACCCCCCCCCCCCCCGTGGAAATATGGGCTTTCCAAATTTGAGAATTTTATTCGAGTTTTATTTATTTTATTTTTTTTCCGTAGGGAGAACGAATTTTGGTTCATGTTTATTATGCTCCACTCACTCTAGTTTACGGTGTGTAAAATTCGAGAAAACACCAGTTTTTTTGTTAGTTTTTTCGTTACTTTTGAAAAAAATTTGGCCTATAGATTTGCATATTAGAGGGGGGCGGGTAAAGTATACCAGGTCTGCATGCAAAATGTGTTTGGTACAATTATTCTGCATATTAGATAGATAGATAGAGAAGTGTATTTTAAAGCCAAATATACGGCCATGAACATGGTAAAATAGCATAAATGAGACGCACAATTAACATAAGCTTTGATCTGCGATCATTATAAAACACTTTAAGATGAAAAAAACTAACGAAGAAACCAGTTTGTTCTCGAGTTTTACACAGCAAGAGCTTGAGTGAGTGGCGCATAATGCACAAGTACCAAAATTCCTTCCCCTACGGAAAAAAACTCAAATAGAATTCTCAAATCTGGAAAGCTTTATTTCCAACGGGGGGGGGGGTATTTTCCGGTTGGTATTTTCCACAGGGGGTATTTTCCGGGAGGTAATCGCCGGTGGGGGGGGGGGAGTAAACGCTGGCCACCAGTGCAGACAAGTCTAACACTTGGCGCAGAAGGATTACAAAATTCATAGTTTTAGGACAGTATTTTTCTTTAACTTCTCCAGAAGTCTAGGGCATTTTAGAGCAGCTTTAGGGAAGAGCAGGGGAGTAGCTCCAGCATTTTATGGGGGGGGGAGAAGGGTCTATATCTGGATAGTCAAGGGGTATGGGCTATGTAATCGTTTTTTCTGCGTGTTTTTTCTTTGGGGGGATGGAGGCAATTACCCTCCCCTCTTTGTCAACTCAAAACGACACCCCTGGGGAAGAGGTCCATCCCCTATGTATAGGTATGAGCCATTACCACTTAAAAATGACATCACATTTTTTAAAGTTAAAATATTCTAATGAAAATCTTTAACAGTCAGCCCCTTAAATACGGAGGATAATCGTTATTTTGTTTATTTACAGAATTTGATCACTTACTACTATTAGAAAAAAAATTTCTGCATTCATTTATTTCTAGTCCTTTTTTCCCCTAGAAAGGGAGCTAGTCCCTTTCTTGCTCTCCTTTTTTCCCCTAAGTCGTCCAATCAAAATTTTTAGATAGCCATTTCACTTAGCATAGTTAAAAGTTCTAATAACTATGCCTTTGGAGACAACATGACCTTCCATAGCCCCTGGGGAAGGAACTGTAAGTTGAAGAAGGGACACCCCCTTTCATATACGGAATAATTTCTGTTCGTTTTAATTTTTAATGTCGCTCCTTAACTTTAGTTAGAAAAAACTTTTTTTTAAATTTAATTAGGAAAGAATCGGAAGACAAGTCTGCAAACCAAGATTAGAATATTGGAAGCTATAGGGATGACGGTGGTTAATATGGTTCTGAAGCAGGGGTGCTCCGAAAATGGAGGACGATTTGCTAGATGTTTTCCAGAGAAATTGCCTGTGGACTGTTCTGGGTACCCACTTGACTGACCGTATTTCAAATAGCAGGCTGTACGAAAGTGTGGTTCAATCCCGCTTTCTTGGCTATAATGAGAGAAATGTTGAGATGGCTAGGGTACGTTCTGCAGATGAAGGATGACAGAATGCCTAAGATTATCCTTTTCAGTCAACCATCTAGGGCTAAACGGAAAGTAGATAGTCCGCAGTTGTGGTGGGAGGATGTCACAAGGAAAGATCGGGGGAAAGTAGGAGCTTCCTGGGAGTGTGCAAAAAGGGAGACTTTTAGTAGATTGGGAGGAGGAGCGTACACAACTGTGTGGGCCTCAGGTGGCTTGACGCCACGGTGAGTTGTTAGTAGTAGTAGTATAGGTGAAAAGATCATGGGTATGTATTGGTAAAATATGACTCAGTAGTTTCTAAAAGATGTTCCATTGAAAATCCATAGAACCGTCACACTAGGGAGTCGTTTCAGAATAGATATGCAGCGCCCAAAAAAGCCATTGGTAAAGTATTCCAGATGTTTACCCCCATCATATAAATAAAGACAGCTATGTGACGAAAAGCAAAATACTCTGTGAATATGAAAAATGGTGACGCAGTGATGAGAAAACAGTAGTTTATGTACTTGCAAAAGAAAGCAATTGATGCCACATAAAACCTAGTTTTAAACAGTGGCGCAAATTCATCAAAATCCGGGGGGGTGTAAAGTTAGAGCCAATTTTCTAAATCAAGTGAAAATGACAGTGAAAACTGAAAAATAAATCGTATAGTATAATAAAGGCAAAGATATAATAACGAAAACTGACCCGTTTCTGTGGATGCTTGAATTATGCAGTCTTATCTTGTTTTTGACAAGATTAAAAAAAAATTCAGCTGGGGGTGGGGCAAATTAGGGTCTAGGGGATGGGAAACTGGAGTTTGAAACGGTGGTTGCTCCCCTGCACCATAGCAAATTACGCCCGTAGATTTAAGGGGTATGAGTTTTTTTTTTCACAGCTCTACACCCTTCACAGTAGTAACCGTACAATGCATTGAAAACCTAAATGCAAACTTACGCCTGAAGGCATAGATATGTGTTTAGGTTTTCAATGCATTGGACGGTTACCAGGGTCATTTGCAAAGAGGTATCATTTCTATAGAAGGTATAGTAGTTTGAAATATCATATGGAATTTGCTTGAAGGTATATACTTTGCGTACGTGCCCCTACCAAACATGTTGGGTATAATCTGTTCTGGTTCAAGTTTTTTCTAAAAAAATTATCTTAATTTCTATTTAATGTTAAACAAGTTTTTTTTTTTTGCTTAGATCCGTGTCGGAAAAACAGGTGTATCTTTTTAGTTTTCTTTACAATTCATATTAGTAAGAGAATTGAATTCAAAGAGAATAGTTTTTATTTGCAAGGATATTAGTAGAGGAAAAAAATGAGGAGTGCATTTGCATTATTGGAGATTAATGATGGAGCTAACAACAGTGATGTAATTACTTCTTTAGTTTACGAGATTTGCGAATTTTTTGCGAAGAGGTATTAGCGTAAAGGTATTGCGATGGTTAAGAATGCCTCACGGGTAATTAAAGAATGGGGTGCTTACATCAGATACTTAATAGATTTGACGCTTACAAGAGACATTGCTAGACGGTATTCAATAGCTTAATTGAAAAGTAACGATAGAATGACATTGTGACTTGACCTAGCTTTACCTCGCCGATGTGGTCTGTATAATACATAAGTAACGTTTGAAAAGTATTGTCAATTTAAAAAGAAATGGCTGAAGTGTTTTGAGGGGGATGAGTCGCATGGGGGGTTGAGTTGCACGAGGGTTCAGTTAACGGGGCTACAGGTACACGAAGGTTTCGGTTATCCCGGGGTTCAGTTACACGGGGGGTTCAGTTGCACGGGGGTTGAGTTAAATGAGGATTGAGTTCCACAAGAGTAATAGTTTTCTTTACAATTCATGTTAGTAAGAGAATTGAATTCAAAGAGAATAGTTTTTATTTGCAAGGATATTAGTAGAGGAAAAAAATGAGTGGTGCATTTACATTATTGGAGATTAATGATGGAGCTAACAACAGTGATGTAATTACTTCTTTAGTTTACGAGATTTGCGAATTTTTTTGCGAAGAGGTATTAGCGTAAAGGTATTGCGATGGTTAAGAATGCCTCACGGCTAATTAGCGTGTTTATTTGTTTTTTTTCAGGGGTGACTGTATCGATCCAGAGGTCCTAGAATATTAAGAGAGACCTCATTCAAATAGAAATTAAAAGTTATAGTGTCATTTTTAAGTGATCTAAGGATTTGGACGGCAACTAAGCCCCCTCCTAGGATCATTTTTTCCCAAAGTCACCGGATTAAAAGTTTGAAATTGCCATATTTATTCAAAAAAAAATCTAATAACTATGTCTTTGAGGATGATTTAATCCCTCACATGCCCGGGAGGTGGACTGAATGTTATGTGCTTTATCCTTTTTTTGAATTTAGCATTGTTTTTTGGTATTTTTACAGAGTTGTAAAGTTTTTTTTTGTGGTCAAGTGAGGGTTGGGGGGAGGGAGTTACGTTGTTTGATATAAACCTTGATGCAATTGTAAATGTGGAAGATTAAATTTATATTTGTGTTGTTTCAGATTTACCAGCACTATTTAAAAACGATAAGAAACTAAATTTTAAACTATAATTTAAACTAGAAACTAGTTTAAATAAATAAAACTTTCAGTTGAAAGTTTTTCAACTGAAAGTAAAAAGCAACTTTAAAACTTAAAAAGAACAGAAATTAATTCGTATATGAGGGGGGTCGCCCCTTCGTCAATACCTCACTCTTTAGGCTAAAGTTTGTTTATTGCTTTCAAAAGAGCTATTTATTCTAATTAAGCAACCTTTTTGATTCAGGGGTCATTTTTAAAGAATTGGAACAAAATTTGAACTTAGCGTGAAAGGCGAGGTCTTGAGGAGGAGGGAACCCCCTCATATACGTAATAATTTTGGTTCATTTTAAGTTTTAGTGTTTCTCCTTACTTTCATTTGAAATTTTTTTTTGAATATTTATAATACAATAAAACATATCGCGCTACAAACCTCATACTAAACTTCAGTGGGAAAATTTTTAGTTAAAATTGGGGTTTTTTTTTCCTTACTAAATTTTTCTTCTTTTTTTTTTTTTTTTTTTTAATTAGGAATTTGATTAATTCAAATAATATCCCCCAGAAAAAACACCGAGATGGAACGATACCAAAACCATGCAAGCTACCAAAAAAAACGGTTAAAAAACCCATTTACAAATTGACAACGATTCGAGTGAAACAAGAAAACAGTTAAGGACACTTGTAAAAACACAGAAAAAGGACAAACATAGCCTTCTGTATAATGGTAGAGATGTGAGACGCTTTAGTCGATTAAATCACGCAATGAAATACCCTGTGATATTGTTATACCCCGTTATATCGTTATGCTAAGCATTCCAAAACACATAACTGCTTCAGCGACCAAAGAAATTTTTTTTTTTTAATTTTTTTGCACATTGTGATCTAGAAATTAAAGGCTATCAAATGTTTCACAAGTTCAAAACGGTTAATAGACGACTTGAATTTCGCTTTAAGCAATTGTAACAATAGTAGATTTTCAACAGATGATAAATCTTCCATCAAATCATGAGTAGAAAATACACTTTCAGATCCAGCATGCCAGGGAACACACTTTCATATTCAGCATGTAGGAGAACCCTAAATGTTCACCCCCTAAAAAGGTAAGTTAACCCTAAATGGTTATTGGTTAGTGAAAGTAGGAGAACCCTAAATGTTCACCCCTAAAAGGTAAGTTAACCCTAAATGGTTATTGGTTAGTGAACTGTAATCTGTTTGAGTATGATAAAAGCTTGTGGAGTACTACATTACGTTATATTAACAGACTGGGATTCTATGATAGAGTGATTACACCACTTAATAATACTGGTCGGGAACTGAGAGATGTCCAGGAGGAAGTCAGTGGAATATGCAGCTTTTTCGGAGTTGAAGCACTCTACGTAAAGGGCAAAGTACCTACAGATAAAGTTTTAATTCAAAAGTGTGACCCTAGGATTCCACTTTTCAATCTAGAAGAGTTTAAGTGTCCTAAATTTGAGGGGGGTTATCACCGTCCTGAAGACGAGGTTAGGTTCTTCGCACAGTGGATACCTAAGAACATACCTGATTGTGATAAATCCATAAGACATGTTAAAAACTATTCTATATCATGGGACCATCGTTTGTGGATGTTTAAGAGTGAACTCTAAGTACTATTTTTATGTAAACATTTGTTGTTGTTTTTTTTTCTTTCTCAAAAAAAAAAATCTTTTTTAAAACTTCGAAATTTTTCATCTTTATTTATTTTTTTATTTTTGTAAATAACTTAAAATGTCAAAATATTCTTAAAGTTCTAACAATTGCGATCTGTGATTGGTCAGAGACACGATGTGACTTTCCCACTGGTATTCTGTGATCGGTTATTGACACTACCGAATCTAGTGCATGTATTAAATCATTATTGTGTACTCAGTTGAATGATAAAAACATAATTCATATCTATAAAAAAAAAAAGTGATTAATGAGCATTTTTAAAAAAGTATGTTTAAATAAAAAAATTATTTTAGCATTTACTTATGAAATAGTTAAGGAATTAAAATTATAAAAAATTAAAAGTGGCCGCACACTTGGAAAGGTATTAATGTATTGTCATGACAGTAAGGAATTAAATTTCTTTGGAGTACCGAAACAATTCAACTCTTATGTTGGTGGATATGCGAGATTGAGATCTCCAGAGATGATTACACTCAAAGAGAAAGCCAACATAAAAATAATCGTTGATGATAGAGGACAACTCCATGCTACTGTTGCAGGTAACACATTACCTACTGATACATCCAATCGTCAGCTTTCGGGTATTACCATTCAACAGTAGGTCAAAAAAGGAAAGGCCTACTCTTCTACTAATATCGTAAACCATATCTTGTTTACGTGCCGAAACTGTTACCTGTGTAAAAATAATGTGATAATAGACAGTGAAATTGCCAGAAAAATAAAAAGGGCATTGTCAGAAAATATCACGATGGAATATAAAGATGAATCGATGAAAAACAAAGCACCAGCAAACGTTACTGCCATTGCTCAAACAGTCATTGAACCAAATAATACCAAAGACGAAAAGCATATTGAGCCTGTTGATGAGACACCAGTAAAAATTGTGTATGACTCAAAATGGAATAATGATTATTCTACTGATTACGAACTAAGAGAAGACAATAGCTATAATATCAAGAGAGAACATGGTGAACTATTTTATGGAGCAGATTCAAAATGTCCAAAGTTAATCATTGATATTAATAATGTATCATAATATATTTTTTTGTATTAATATTCTACATAGCATTATTTCATTAAAAATATATTATGCATTACATTGTTATGTGTTCATTATTTTTAGAGTAAGCTAGCATATCAAACGTTTAGAATGTCTAATAAAACGTCGGAGATGTAAGAAAAGCAATTTGCATACATCTATTGTCAGACACATGGGAACAACTTCTTTCTTGAATTCGCCTCCTGGATAGACAAAAAAGACATTTCATTCAAGAAATTATGACGAAACTCTAAGTAATCAACAAACTCTTTATTGAAGTTACATCATGGATACACAATGCAGAAATTTCATTTAAGAAATTATCTAATATTGTAAGTAAGTATCATATTCTTTCAAAAATATGTTAATACGTTTAAGCAACAAATATTTTTAAGCTTAACTCATCTTTATTCTTTAGAATAGTTTCATGCATTTCATTAAATTATGAAGAAATTGTAAGTAAGTAGCAATAGCTTTCTTGAATTCGCTTCCTGGACACAGTACAGATATTTAAGTCAAGAAATCATAATAAAATAACAAGTAAGTAATAAAGTCTTTATTGTTTTCACCTATTGGATACACAAAACTGAAATTTCATTCAAGAAATTATGAAGGAATTGTAAATAGGTAACACACTCATGTTACCTCATGGATACACAATGCAGAAATTTCATTTAAGAAATTATCAAAAATTTTAAGTAAGTAGTAAATTCTTTCTTGAATTCGCCTCCTGGGTAAATAAAAAAGACAGTTCATTAAAGAAATTATGAAAAAATTGTAAGTAAGTAGCAAATTCTTTCTTGAATTCACCTGCTTGATAAACAAAAAGACATTTTTTTCGAGAAATTATAACAAAATTCCAAGTAAGTAACAAACTCTTTATTGTTTTCATGACTTAGATACACGATGTAGAAATTTAATTCAAGAAATTATGAAAAAATTCTCAGTAAGTAACAATTTCTTTCTTGAAGTCAACTCTTGGATACACAATACAGAAATTTCATTTAAGAAATTATGATAAAAAAACAATTTCTTTCTTGAAGTCAACTCTTGGATACACAATACGGAAATTTAAGTAAATAAATTTTGAAAACATTTTTAAGTAAGAAAAGATCCAAATCTGTTTTTAACTATTTGTTTGAAAATACATACGCTCCATTAATGAATATATGATAATATAACTTATAGGTAACTTTTTTTTTTCTCTTTATCAAAATCTATTTTCGCTTAGATACACTACGTCAAAATTTAATTCGAGAAATTAGGAAAAAATTCTCAGTAAGTAACAATTTCACCCAATTCTTGGATATGCAATACGGAAATTTCATTCAAGAAATTATGAAAAAATTGTAACTAAGTAGCAAATTCTTTCTTGAATTTAGCTGTTGGACAAACAAAAAATAAATTTCGTTCAAGAAATTATGACAAAATTCTAGTTAAGTAACAAACTCTTTTTTTTTTTCAAAATTTAGATATACGTCTTAGAAAATTAATTAAATAAATTATAAAAAAATTCTCATTATAAGTAGAAAATTCTCTCTTTAATTAACATGTTGGATAAACAAAAAAACATTTTATTCAAGAAATTATTACAAAATTCTAAGTAAGTAACAAACTTTATTGTTTTAACGAGTTAGATATACGAAGTAGAAATTAAATTAAAGAAATTATGAAAAAATCGCAAGTAAGTAGCTTTTTTTTCTCTTTATCACAAACAATTTTCACGTAGCTACGCGATGTAGAAATTTAATTCAAGAAATTATGAAAAAATTCTCAGTAAGTAACAATTTCTTTCTTGAAGTCAACTCTTGGATACACACAATCCGGAAAGTTAATTCAAGAAATTATAAAAAATATTTGTAAGTAAGTAACAAGCTCTTTATTGATTTCACCTCTTGAATATACAGTAAAGATACTTCATTCAAGAAACGTGATTCAACACGTTTTGAAACTACATGCTATTTGTATGCCTTTCCTTGGCACCTTTCCAAACGAGCGGGGACTCCCCACTGGTTCCTACACAGTGCAAAAAAGGGAGCAGTATGAAAACTCCACGTTGTCAACCCGACTGGTTTTTTAGGGGTCACTAGGGAGATATTTGACAAGTCGACAGAGCTTTATTTCATTTTTTTTTAAGGTTCATATAGCCCTGGGTCCGGGGGCCCCCGTAACATCGTCTAAATGAACCTTAAAAAAAAAATGAAATAGAGCTTTGACGAATTTACATATCTCTCCCGAATGACCCCTAAAAAACCAGTCTGGTTGAAAAAGTGGAGTTTTCGTACTGCTCACTTTTTGCAATGTGTAGGAACCAGTGGGGAATCCCTGCTCGTTTGGAAAGGTGCCAAGGAAAGGCTTACAAATAGCATGTAGTTTCAAAACCTGTTTAATCACGTTTCTTGAATAAAGTATCTGTACTGTATATTCAAGAGGTGAAATCAATAAAGAGCTTGTTACTTACTTACAAATACTTTTTATAATTTCTTGAATGAACTTTCCGTATTGTGTGTATCCAAGAGTTGACTTAAAGAAAGAAATTGTTACTTACTTAGAATTTTTTCATAATTTAGTGAATTAAATTTATACATCGCGTAGCTACGTGAAAATTGTTTGTGATAAAGAGAAAAAAAAAGCTACATACTTGCGATTTTTTCATAGGTTCTTGAATTTCATTTCTCTGTCGCATAACTAACTTATGAAAAAAATAATGATTGTTACTTAATTATAATTTTTTAATAATTTCTTTAACTAAATGTTTTTTTGTTATTAAAACAGGTGAGCTCAAGAAAGAATTTGCTACTTAGACTGAGAATTTTTCATAATTTCTTGAATTTAATTTCTACGTCGTATATCTAACTAGTGAAAACAATAAAGAGTTTGTTACTTACTTAGAATTTTGTCATAATTTCTTGAACGAATTGTCTTTTTTGTTTGTCCAACAGGTAAATTCAAGAAAGAATTTGCTACTTAGTTACAATTTTTTCATAATTTCTTGAATGAAATTTCCGTATTGCGTATCCAAGAATGTTACTTACTGAGAATTTTTTCCTAATTTATTTAATTAAATTTCTACGACGTGTATCTAGTTGAAAATATTTATTGATGAAGAGAAAAAAAAAAGTTACCTACTTGCGGTTTTTTCATATTGTCTATAGTGGAGTGTATTTACTTTATAACAATTAGGTGAAAACGGATTTGTATCGTTACTTACTTAAAAATGTTTTCAAGATTTCTTGGCTGAAATGTACATCTTTTGTATACAAGAGTTGACTTCAAGATAGAAATTGTTTTTTTATCATAATTTCTTAAATGAAATTTCTGTATTGTGTATCCATGAGTTGACTTCAAGAAAGAAATTGTTACTTACTGAGAATTTTTTCATAATTTCTTGAATTAAATTTCTACATAGTGTATCTAAGTCATGAAAACAATAAAGAGTTTGTTACTTACTTGGAATTTCGTCATAATTTCTCGAAAGAAATGTCTTTTTGTTTATCAAGCAGGTGAATTCAAGAAAGAATTTGCTACTTACTTACAATTTTTTCATAATTTCTTTAATGAACTGTCTTTTTTATTTACCCAGGAGGCGAATTCAAGAATGAATTTACTACTTACTTAAAATTTTTGATAATTTATTAAATGAAATTTCTGCATTGTGTATCCATGAGGTAACATGAGTGTGTTACCTATTTACAATTCCTTCGTAATTTCTTGAATGAAATTTCAGTATTGTGTATCCAATAGGTGAAAACAATAAAGACTTTATTACTTACTTGTGATTTTATTATGATTTCTTGAATTAAATATTTGTATTGTGTCCAGGAAGAGAATTCAAGAAAGCTATTGTTTCTTACTTACAATTTTTTCATAATTTAATGAAATGCATAAAACTATAATAAAGAATAAAGACGGGTTAAGCTTAAAAATATTTATTGCTTAAACGTATTAACATATTTGTGAAAGAATTTGCTACTTACTTACAATTTTTGATAATTTCTTAAATGAAATTTCTGCATTGTGTATCCAAGAGGTGACTTCAAGAAAGAGTTTGTTACTTACTTACAGTTTCGTCATAATTTCTTGAATGAAATGTCTTTTTTATTTATCCAGGAGGCGAATTCAAGAAAGGATTTGTTCCCATGTGTCTGACAATAGATGTATGCAAATTGCTTTTCTTACATCTCCGACGTTTTATTAGACATTCTAAACGTTTGATATGCTAGCTTACTCTAAAAATAATGAACACATAGCAATGTAATGCATAATATATTTTTAATGAAATAATGCTATGTGGAATATTAATACAAAAAATACATTATGATACATTATTAATATCAATGATTAACTTTGGACATTTTGAATCTGCTCCATAAAATAGTTCACCATGTTCTCTCTTGATATTATAGCTATTGTCTTCTCTTAGTTCGTAATCAGTAGAATAATCATTATTCCATTTTGAGTCATACAAAATTTTTACTGGTTTCTCATCAACAGGCTCAATATGCTTTTCGTCTTTGGTATTATTTGGTTCAATGACTGTTTGATCAATGGCAGTAACGTTTGCTGATGCTTTGTTTTTCATCGATTCATCTTTATATTCCATAGTGATATTTTCTGACAATGCCCTTTTTATTTTTCTGGCAATTTAACTGTCTATTATCAAATTATTTTTAAACAGGTAAAAGATTTTGCACGTAGACAAGATATGGTTTACGATATTAGTAGAAGAGTAGGCCTTTCTTTTATTGACCTTCCGTTGAATGCTAATACCCGAAAGCTGACGATTGGATGTATCAGCAGGTAATGTGTTACCTGCAACAGTAGCAAGGAGTTGTCCTCTATCATCAATGATTATTTTTATGTTGGCTTTCTCTTTGAGTGTAATCATCTCTGGAGATCTCAATCTCGCATATCCACCAACATAAGAGTTGAATTGTTTCGGTACTCCAAAGAAATTTAATTCCTTACCGTCATGACAATGCATGCATACATTTCCAATAATGCTACCACCTGTACTTGTTTCAAAGTTTAAATACTTCTCTTTGTCAGCATTCAATGCTACAATAACCTTGTTATGTAAACACACTTTATTAAAATGCTCCATCTTCACTTTTTTTTTATAGATATGACTTACGTGTTTATCGTTCCACTGCGTAAAAAATACTTATTTAATACATGCAATAGATTAGGTAGTGTCAATAACCGGTCAGAGAATACCTGTGGGAAAGTCACATCGTGTCTCTGACCAATCACAGAGTGTAATTGTTAGAGCTGTAAGCATATTTTGACATTTTAAGTTATGTACAAAAAGAAAAAAATAAATAAAGATGAAAAATTTCGAAGTTTTAAAAAAGATTTTTTTTTTTAGAAAGAAAAAAAAACAACAACAAATGTTTACATAAAAATAGTACTTAGAGTTCACTCTTAAACATCCACAAACGATGGTCCCATGATATAGAATAGTTTTTAACATGTCTTATGGATTTATCACAATCAGGTATGTTCTTAGGTATCCACTGTGCGAAGAACCTAACCTCGTCTTCAGGACGGTGATAACCCCCCTCAAATTTAGGACACTTAAACTCTTCTAGATTGAAAAGTGGAATCCTAGGGTCACACTTTTGAATTAAAACTTTATCTATAGGTACATTGCCCTTTACGTAGAGTGCTTCAACTCCGAAAAATCTGCAAATTCCACTGACTTCCTCCTGGACATCTTTCAGTTCCTGACCAGTATTATTAAGTGATGTAATCACTCTATCATAGAATCACAGTCTGTTTATATAACGTAATGTAGTACTCCACAAGCTTTTATCATACTCAAACAGATTACAGTTCACTAACCAATAACCATTTAGGGTTAACTTACCTTTTAGGGGTGAACATTTAGGGTTCTCCTACTTTCACTAATCAATAACCATTTAGGGTTAACTTACCTTTTTGGGGTGAACATTTAGGGTTCTCCTACATGCTGAATATGAAAGTGTGTTCCCTGGCATGCTGGATCTGAAAGTGTATTTTCTACTCATGATTTGATGGAAGATTTATCATCTGTTGAAAATCTACTATTGTTACAATTGCTTAAAGTGAAATTCGAGTCGTCTATTAACCGTTTTGAACTTGTGTAACATTTAATAGCCTTTAATTTCTAGATCACAATGTGCAGAAACATTAAAAAAAAAAAATTTCTTTGGTCGCTGAAGCAGTTTCGTGTTTTGGAATGCTTAGCATAACGATATCACGGGGTATAACGATATCACAGGGTATTTCATTGCGTGATTTAATCGACTAAAGCGTCTCACATCTCTACCATTATACAGAAGGCTATGTTTGTCCTTTTTCTGTGTTTTTACAAGTGTCCTTAACTGTTTTCTTGTTTCACTCGAATCGTTGTCAATGTGTAAAGGGGTATTTTCACCGTGTATTTTGGTAGCTTGCATCGTTGTGGTATCGTTCCATCTTGGTCGCTTTTCGGGGGGAGTGTAATTGAATGAATCCACTTCCTCCTTAAAAAAAAAAAAAAAAGAATAAAAATTTATTAAGGAAATAATAACCCCAATTTTACATATAAATTGTCACTCTAAAGTTGATTCTGATGTATGTAGTTCCCGATGTTTTAGTGCATTATAAATATTGAAAAAAAATGTTCAACTGAAAGTAAGGAGAAACACTAAAACCTAAATTGAACCAAAACTATTACGTATATGAGGGGTGGTTCATCCTCGTCAACACCTCCCCTTTCAAACTCAGTTCATATTGTGTTCCAATTCTTTAAAAATGACCCCTGAATCAAAAAGGTCGCTTAATTAGAATAAATAGCTCTTTTGAAAGCAATAAACAAACTTTAGCCTAAAGAGTGAGGTATTGACGAAGGGGCGAACCCCCTCATATACGAATTAATTTCTGTTCTTTTTAAGTTTTAAAGTTGCTTTTTACTTTCAGTTGAAAAACTTTCAACTGAAAGTTTTATTTATTTAAACTAGTTTCTAGTTTAAATTATAGTTTAAAATTTAGTTTCTTATCGTTTTTAAATAGTGCTGGGAAATCTGACACCACCTAAATATAAATTTTCTCGTCCCCCATGAAAAATTACTCCTTGTAGATATCATACCCCTTAACGCCCTCCCCCCCCCCATCCCACGACCAAAAAAAAAAAATTAACACGTATGTATAATTCCCAATAACCAATGCTATATTCAAAAAATGGGCAAAGCTCATAACTTGCAGTCCTCCTCCCGGGCATGTGAGGGATTAAATCGTCCTCAAAGACATAGTTATTAGATTTTTTTTTGAATAAATATGGCAATTTCAAACTTTTAATCCGGTGACTTTGGGAAAAAATGATCCTAGGAGGGGGCTTAGTTGCCGTCCCAATCCTTAGGTCACTTAAAAAGGACACTATAACTTTTAATTTCTATTTGAATGAGTCGTCTCTCAATATTCTAGGACCTCTGGGTCGACACAGTCACCCCTGAAAAAAAAACAAATAAAGACGCTAATTACCCGAGAGGCATTCTTAACCATCGCAATACCTTTACGCTAATACCTCTTCACAAAAAAATTCGCAAATCTCGTAAACTAAAGAAGTAATTACATCACTGTTGTTAGCTCCATCATTAATCTCCAATAATGTAAATGCACCGCTCATTTTTTTCCTCTACTAATATCCTTGCAAATAAAAACTATTCTCTTTGAATTCAATTCTCTTACTAACATGAATTGTAAAGAAAACTATTACTCTTGTGGACCTCCATCCTCATTTAACTCACCCCCCGTGCAACTGAACCCCCCGTGTAACTGAACCCCGGTATAACCGAAACCGTCGTGCACCTGTAGGCCCGGTAGCTGAACCCTCGTGCAACTCAACCCCCATGCAACTCATCCCCCTCAAAACACTTCAGCCATTTCTTTTTAGTTTGACAATACTTTTCAAACGTTACTTATTTATTGTACAGACCACATCGGCAAGGTAAAGCTCTGTCAAGTCATAATGTCATTATATCGTTAATTTTCAATTAAGCTATTGAATACATTCTAGCAATGTGTCTTGTAAGCGTCAAATCTATTAAGTATCTGATGTAAGCACCCCATTCTTTAATTACCCGTGAGGCATTCTTAACCATCGCAAAAAATTCGCAAATCTCGTAAACTAAAGAAGTAATTACATCACTGTTGTTAGCTCCATCATTAATCTCCAATAATGTAAATGCACCACTCATTTTTTTCCTCTACTAATATCCTTGCAAATAAAAACTATTCTCTTTGAATTCAAGTCTCTTACTAATATGAATTGTAAAGAAAACTAAAAAGATACACCGGTTTTTCCAACACGGATCTAACCTAAAAAAAAAAATCGTATATCATGAAATAGAAATTCAGTTAATTGTGTCAGAAAAAACTTGAACCAGAACAGATTATACCCAACCTGTTTGGTAAGGGCGCGTACGCAAAGTATATACCTTCAAGCAAATTCCATATGATATTTCAAATTACTATACCATCTATAGAAATGATACCTCTATGCTAATGACCCTGGTAACCGTCCAATGCATTGAAAACCTAAACACATATCTATGCCTTCAGGCGTAAGTTTGCATTTAGGTTTTCAATGCATTGTACGGTTACTACTCTTCACAACTAGCCCTATTGCAAGTTTTCTGCAATGGTCCCAAGTGAAGCACATTTTCAATGTCAATAGAAAAATAAAAGTGGCCGTCTAAAACACTAATGGATAGATCTATTATAGATGAGCTATTATTTCTAGTATCCAATCTACTTGTAAATTTTGTTTTCCCGTTTTCTAAGGATTTATTTGCTTATCCTCTATGCATAATAATGAGAACACTGGAACGAAAAAGATGTAATGGCATTGATCAGAAAACTGACAATGAAATTCTTGTGAACTCATTGGATTTGTCACTAAGCTATAATAATGGGGAAAACGTTGACTGGTGGGGCATAAGGATTAAAACCTGTTTCCGACACAAAGTTTATTTTACTTCACTGATCCCTTACAAATTCCTGCTAGAATATTTTCTTGCTGAATGACTAGAGATTCATTGACAGTGGTGGTTCTCTCCTCTCTTGCGCCGGGGCAAAATCTTGATTAGCCCCCCCCCCTTCCGGTCTCCCAAAAGCTTTCAGGCCAAAACAGGAATATCGTTTATTAATAAAATTTACATTTATTAACCAAATTTTTCATTTATTTAAATCTGTTTTTAATTTATATGGCAAAACATATGGGGAAAATAACAATTGTGGGTTCATTTTCCTCACATTTTTTTGCCAAGTGCACCCTTTATTTTTATTTTAATAAAAAAAAATTACAAAATGATTATAGAGGTTAGATTATTTCTTGAAATTTTACGCCCCAAAAATGTCTACGCCCGAGGCAAGTACCTCCTCTGACCCCTTCCCTAAAAATCCCTTTTGTTGATTAACATCATAACATAATATACTATGGACTAGGCCCAGGTATTTATTTACGGGCACCAGAATTATTAGAGTGAATTATTGTTTTTAAGGGGGGATAGTGGTAAATCCTAATCAGAAATTTGAATTATATTTAATGTTCATTTATTAGTTTTTGGATGCTATATTCCATCATATGAAAATGTTTATAGTTTGAAATCCTATGTTTTTTTGCTCCTTCGATATAATTATATACTATTGGCGGTTTTACTAACTTTTGAAATAGCATAGCTCGTGAAGAGAAAATATTTACACTAAGACCTGATAGTTTTGCTATTTCGATTTGGTCAAAGTCATAGAGATATGTATATAAATTTAGCATAAAAAGTATGTTTCAGTAAAAAGACCCAAAATGCCTTCTGTTAGCTTTGAAGTTGTCAGTTAATACTTTGGCGATAAAAGAATTTTATGAAAGGAAATTTAGAACTTTGTAGCTTACCTGAAACTCGAAGTTCACCTTTTAGAACCTTTATAATGTTTACCTTTATTCTTAAACAAAGAGTAAAAAAAAAAGAAAACAGGATAAGATTGCGCCAGAAAAATTCTAGGGCGGGGGGGGCTAAAAAATGCTCCCCAGTTTGAACAATTGCTGCAATTTTTCACAAAATACAATATGTCGGAACCAATGGTTATTTGGGTCTCAAGACAGAGTTGAGTTCCAGTTTCACGAAGATAGAAGTTGGATGGAAGTCAACCATCAAAGCAAACATGGGTGTTTTCGTGCTGGATTTGTTCAATGAAAGTATGTTTTGGTTCTATCTTTCTCTCATTCTTCTTTTGTTGAACTTGAAGAAGAACTTTAGGATACATTTGTATGAGGATGAGAGTTGAATGGAAGTCACAATCCACGTGAACCTGCATTTTCGTGCTGGATTTGTTCAACGGATTTGTTCAACGGATGTTTGCTTCCATCTTGCTCTCATCCAGCTCTTGTTGAAATTGACGAAATGTACTTTCGTCAAAACTTAAAGCTTATTCAAATAAGCTTTTGAATAAGCTTTATTCACTCAAAGCTTATTCAAATAAGCTTTGAGACCAGATTAGAGCTGGATAGGGATATCCATGTTTTGTTGAACAAGAGGCTGATTTTTACAAACATGGAAGTTGAACGTGAATTGAACTGGCATCCTCGCGAAAATACGCTCCTAATTCAACATTACCTTGAGACCAGAGTATAGATGGGAGGAGAAATCTGCCATTTGGCTGAACACCTGATTGTTTTCATGAATCTGAGGTGGGGGAGGGGGTGAACCTTAGTTCAAATTTAATTCTTCTGAAAATGTGCCCCTAGCTCAACTCTGCCTTAAGACGAGACTAGAGCTGGAAGGAAAAATTCATCTTTCTGTTGAACAAGTGGTTGTTTTGACAAGGATGGGAGATGAATGTAACATACAAATAGGCCCTAGAGCTCATCGTCATTGCAGCAAAAGATGAATGAAAGGAGAGGTATTTGACCCCAAAAAGGCAATTCTCCATGAAAACACTAAAAACTTTTTTTCTTTAAAATTTAGGAGAGGGGTAAAAAAAATATAAGGGTCAAATGACCCCCCCCTGGTTCCCCAATTGACCTTATTGGTCTGATCTTCCTCTAGATTATTTTTATAACTAATAGACACGTTTACTAAGACCTCTAATCACTCAATGTGTTAATGGAGAAATGAATAACCACTGCGAATTTGTTAAACAATAAATTGAGAAACGATGCTACTAAAAATTAAGTCAATGGCTGAATTGAGCGAAATATTTTCTATACCCTAGGTTCCTTTTCCATAAGAGTATTTTGCTTAATTGAGATTAGCAGAATAAGTGAAAATAATTTGAGAGGGTTGGAATTACCCACTTCCCCCCCCCCCCCCAGACTTTAAAGGTACCTTTTATTGTGTTTTTACTTGAGAAAATCGACGAAAACAACGAAAATACTCCTAGATTTTGAAAAATTCCTCTTGCCCCCCCCCGCCTTCATTTTGTGTGCTGGTGCCACCGATAGAAACTCGGCATAATGCTGCAATCTCCATTTGACGTATTCTACTAACCAATAAACACAATAACGTTGTATATACACAAGGCTAATGTGACAGCGTTGTAGGGTATCCCTGCGTTAGAACATAAATTCTTTTAAAATTTAATTTCAATGTTTTATATCATGCATATATAATAATTGTCTTATAAATTACTTTGGTGGAAATCTTTATTTTTTATTTATTATGTTTTCATGGTATTTAAGGCAAATTGTGACCTAATAATCTAGTTTACACCAATACTAGGCTATACCTGAAAAGTTCATATAAATGCTAATGCGACTATTGAACCCCAAAAAAGTATAAAAAGCTGAAATGAAAGGGAAAATGAGAAAAGATGAGTAAAAATTTACCTCCTCACCTCAATACCTCCTGAATTGTCTTCTTTGTCGAAAAGCCTTTCTCTTTGTATACAGAAAGCTATTATTCCAAGCATTAACAGAATAATTCTTAGCTTCCTTACTCCATGCATGCCTTTCGTCTGAAATAAAAAAAAGTTTATGTCCAAGAAAGCATAAATTTTCAGTTACACTTGCCAGACAAAGGTCTATCAGGATCAAAGTATCCCATATTGTAATTTTTTTTTAAAAGAGGGTGGTGGTTACTCCACTTCTGGCAACCATAAGAAGGTTCAACCAACTTACTTTGATCTAAAAATATATTCGGTTACTAGGTTGTATGAGGTTCGATGAGGTTGTATGAGGTTGTATGGTTGTTCTGCTTCGAGGTTGTATCAAAACTTCTACGAGTTTTCTTCTCAAAAACATGACAAAAAACATTCTAGAAACTTCGAGAACATTGAATTCTCAAAACGAAGCCATTTGAATATCTTGATCAAAGTTATAAAGTGAAAAACAATACAGCTTCCACATTTGATTTGTTCGCTAGTTGCATCGATAGCTGCAACGCAGTAGAAGTCCAGAGCAACAGAAAATCTAAAAATGTGTTTAAAAAAAAAATATTTAATGTGAAAAATTATACGTTAACTCTGATTTGAAAGTGGTAGCTACTGTTCGTATAAACTTAAGGGTGATATTTAAAAAATATTGAAAACACTAAAAAGAGCCTGAACCCCTTGAAAATGACAGAAAATTGAAATGGAAAGTGCAAAATTAGAAATTCCAGGACTAGAAACCCTCAAGCATTGGCTTTCAACCTTCATTTTGAAAACCAAGGAAAATCACATTTTGGTATTTCTAGCTGTGATACCCCTTTCCTTTTTTTGCCATCACTAGAAGGCCGCTGAATGGTCTTACAGGGATGAAAAAAGATTTCCGTTGATTTTGAATTAACATCAAGTACTTTGCAGGCATCAAGACATGGCTAATTGTAGAAAAAGCCAAGACAGATAGTCCGAGTGACTCAGAGGCAAATTTGGGATTATAAAAATGATGTCATTTCATTTGTTGATAGATAAGTCTAACAAGTTCGTCCCGATAAGGGCCAGAAAGCTGCTGAAAGAAAGTTACGAGAGCCAACTCAATTTTGTTGAAAAGTTATATCTTTAACATCGGAGATACTGACACATGCAAAATATATTGTTGCAAATCTGTTTATAAGGCTGTCAATCCCTCTCTTCCATAGAAGATGCTTGTAATCAGAGCGCAGCAGCGTTTACTCGTTAAAGAGCGAAGTGTCTCCCATGCAGTTTATTTCTTGGTCCTTTTGTATGGAATGAGGATCAGAGCTTAGACGATCAAAACGGTATTAAAAGAGCAGAATTTAAAATTTTGTTTTATTTTTCATAACCTTGGAGTCACTGAAAGGCAACAAGCTCATTTATCATGTCCCATCTTGTCCCTGAATACCCACGCAAGCCCTGGAGCATGAGATCAGAATTTTGAGATAGACATTTCGTTTGAAATGACCACAAGGTTCAACAAACATACCTCTAGGGGGAGACAACGAGCTCTGTCCTGCATCAGTCATATTCTGATTTGACACAGAAACAAGCTCCTGACTCAGAGTAAAGAAGAGCTAATTCTAAACTGTAGAATTTAGGTGAGTCGGCACAACACAGAAATGAGCCATGACAATGTGCAAAACGGTCCAAACCTGGGGATTCGTTTTTGGATTGATGTGTCCAAGCTGTGGACCGACTCGGTGTGTATCATCAAAAGGTAGGAATGTTGCATCTTGTTTGAACCAGAATAACCCAAAGATTTATAATCTGTATGATTGATGAACAAAAGCATATCAGTTGCCCCTCCAACATCTCTTCGCACCCTTCCCACATCATTATCATGTTTTTGAAAATCCGTTTTGGTGTAGGTGCCTTTGCACCACATGTCAGGTAAATCTCAACCCTTTCGACTTTCAGTAGCATCCTCGGCAGAGTATTACAGAGGTTAATAATCTCAGCTGTTGAATTCAAGGTTATTCAAACTGAATTTTTTAAGGCTCTATTTCGTCTGTCGAGCTATAGTCTACTGTCCATTGGCTTGGCGGCTTTACTACTTCACATCATGACCAAAAGGTATGTAATTCCAATTACACGTATCTGTGTCTTTGGGTATCCTGATAATTGAACAACCTTATTTGAGGTACACAGTGGTGCATTTATTCCTGCAGCACTTCCCCTCTCAGTGGAAATCGCCCTACACTCAAGGATGTTCACAGGATATGGTCTGGGTGGCTTTAACCCCTCAGAAGACAGAAAATTCTGATAGTATTCAATATGTATTATGGATGATCCTCCTCCCCACCCGCCTCAAATTTCTTAATTGAAACCAAAGGCAGCCCAATAGCACTACCTAAGTAAAGAGCGATATGACTTCACTGTATTATTTATATATTTTCTTTTTTTAACAGACGACTTTGTATGGAAGGAGTTGTTGTAGAAACTTCGGAGGGGCTCATTAAATTGAAAATTGAAAGTTTTAATGTGCTGTTTCAGAGTCAAAAGTGATTGGAGGGCAACAACCCCCTCTCTCACTCTTCTTAGTTATCCATTCCCCTCAAACCCCAAAGAGATCCAGTTCAAATTTAGAGACAGCCACATTCTTAACAATAGTTCAGAAGTCCAATAACTATACCTCTACTGATGACATCAACCAACAACCCTGTGGAAATGGTTGTAAGTTATGTAACTTGTCCATGCCTACATATAGATTTTATTATTTTGAATGGGGGCAAGTTTTATTCTGGGTGTCTGAAAAAGATAGGGATGTTAAGATAAAATTTTCAGGGATTGTTAAGGAGGTTTTTGAGGTATCATATGTAGCGCAGTCAAGCTCCCTAAGAAAAAAACGATGTTGGCACAATGTATTATTTATTTTTATTATTTTTTTTTCCTTTAGACCAGGGCACTTTGTATCGAAGGAGTTGTCGTAGAAACTTCGAAAAGGGCTCATTCGATTGGAAATTGGAGTGGCTTTTGCCCTTTTTAATAGTTGAAAGTAATTGGAAGGCAACTAACACACCCACCATTTCCCCAAACACATTTAATCAAAATTTTAAGATAGCCATTTTGTTCAGCATAATTTATTTCCACATATAAATTACGTTTTTGAAGAGGACACTCCCCCGTAGCCCTCAAGGCAAGGGTTGTAAGTTATGCCCTGGGGGCATATAAGGTTTTTATAGAAAGCGTTATCGTAGAAACTCCAAAAAAAGGCTCATTCGATTGGAAATTCAAAGGGCTAGTGCCCATTCTAATAGTCAAAAAGGATTGGAGGGCAACTAACCCCCCTTTCACGCCTACCTTTTCCCCAAACACATACAATCAAAATTTTGAGATAGCCATTTTGTTCAACGTAGTTGAAAGTTCTGGAAATTAGGTCTTTGGGGATGACAACCCCCCACAGCCCTCAGGGCAAGGGTTGTAAGTTATGCCCTGGCGACATATAAGGTTTTTATAGAAAGCTTTGTCGAAGAAACTCCAAAAGGGGCTCATTGGATTCGAAATTGAAAGGGTTAGTGCCCTTTTCAATAGTTTAAAGTGATTGGTAGGCAACTAACACCCTTCCACGCCCACCATTTATCAAAAGACATCCAATCAAAATTTTGAGATAGCCATTTTGTTCAAAATAGTTGAAAGGTCCAGACATTATATCTTTGAGGATGACACTCCCCCCGCAGCCCTAAGGGCAAGGGTTGTAAGTTATGCCCTGGGGGCATATAAGGTTTTTATTGCAAGGTTTGTCGTAGAGACTTGAAAAAGGGCTCCTTCGATTAGAAATTCAAAGGGCTAGTGCCCTTTTTAATAGTCGAAAGTGATTTGAGGGCAACTAACCCCCTCTCACGCCCATCTTTTCCCCAAACACGTCCAATCAAAATTTCTAGATAGCTATTTTGTTCAACAAAGTTTCAGGCCATAGAAATCAGGTCGTTCGGGAAAGAAACCCCCTCAAAGCTCTTAAGACATTGGAGTTTCGTTAAGTCTCGGAAGTAAGTAAGGTTTTTACTTGGAACGATGCTGTAAAAACTTCAATTAAGGCTCACTTGATTGGAATTTAGAAGGGCCCGTGTTAAATTTCGTTCTCGAAAATTATTGAAAGATAACTAACACCCCTCTCTTAGACTTAGGTCTTCCCACACTGGCTGACGCATAAGGCGACAACGGTGCCTCTCCATGACGATTTCTCTTGCGCTTTTGGCCAAAGTTCTTCGAGCGACGATCTCGAAAGCGCAACATCCTTCTCAAGGCATTTTCCTAGTGTTTTCTTCTGTCGCCCACGTCTTCTGATGCCAGAAGGAACCCAACACCACACATCGTGGGGTAGGCGGCCCTCACCCATCCGCACCATGTGACCCCAATATCGCCATCGGACACCCAATATCACACCCCTCTCACACTCACCATTTCCCCAAACACATCCAATCAAAATTTTGAGATAGCAATTTTGTTCGACGTAGTTAACAAGTCCGGAAATTATGTTTTTGAGGATGAAAATCCCATACAGCTTTCGGGGCAAGGGTTGCAAGTTATGCCCTGGGGGAATATAATATTTTTTTTTATAGAAAGCGTTATCGTAGAAACTTTAAAAAAGAATCATTCGATTTGAAACTGAAACGACTAATGCCCTTTTTGTAAGTCAAAACTGATTGGAGGGTAAATAACCCCCCTCTCACCCCCACCATTCATCCAACATACGTCCAATGAAAATTTTGAGATAACTATTTTGTTCAACGTAGTTGAAAGGCCCAGAAACTATGTCTTTGTGGATGACAACCCCTCACAGGCCTCAGGGCAAGGGTTTTAAGTTATGCCCTTGGGTATATAAGATTTTTATTGGAAGCATTTTCGTAGAAAGTTCAATTTGCATTTTACAGAAAAAAATACAAATGAATGTGCATTGTCAGTTTAATATACATATACTGATATTTAGTAATCAAAATGTTAATCTTGATTTATTTTACTTAAAGTTACAAAAGTCAAAACATTTATATTTTTTCAGCAAGGTGCAGATTATGTTCTGGCCTTGGGAAGGCATAGGGGGTTTGAGCCCTACTCATGTTGATTTCTGCTCGTTTTGAGTTTGACTCGGTTATTTATTGTAATTTCTGTTCGTTTTGGGTTTCTTTTATTTATCAACGCCGATTTGTGGTAGTTTCACGCTTGGTAGATTATTTGATTTTAGTTTTGCTCATTTTTAGTTTAATGGACTTCTTTGCTTTTCTTTGAAAAACTTATTTTGTGGAATTTTTTTTAAATTAATAAATTAAAAGACCCTGTGTGTATCCAGGTGGTCAAAAGGGTGTATCTGCAGTATCTCAGGAACAACTGGTGGTATTACGTTATAACTCTCAGAACATTCTGAGGGAGATGCTGAACTAAATACAAAAACATGTGAATCCGCGAATTCACATATGTGAATCCGCATATGTGAATCCGCGATTTCAAAAGGAGGTATCTGCAATATCTCAAGAACAGATGAGGCTATTATGCTGAAACTTCCAGGGAATGTTGAGGGAATTACACCAGGGAATTACATCAAAAGACAATAAGTACATCCTTGTTGTCTTAAGGGTGTATCTCCAATGTCTCAGGAACGACTAAGAGCATAAAATTGAAACTGTCAAGACATGTTGAGGTGGATTTGATCTAAGTCAAAAGGCATTATGTGCGTTCAGGTTGTCAAAAGGGCGCTTCGGCAATGTTTCAGGAATGGCTAAGGGTATTAATTGAAAAACTTTCTTGGCATGTTGAACTAAATCAAAAGACATTGCGTGCATCCAGACTGTCAAAAGGGTGCACCTGCAATATCTCAGGAGTGCCTAAGGATGTTAAGTTGAAACTTTCTGGGAACCTTGGAAGAAATTTTACACAATATCACAAAATTACAATATCCGTTTTATCAAGATGCGTTTCATCAAAAAGTGGCTGATGAAAAAGATTTTTAGTTACTTAGCAGAAAAGCTATAAAAAAAAATAATAATAACGAATATTCACATAATAAACATAAAATAGACTATATGCTTATTTTTAGCATACCAACTAAAAAAACAGACGGAAATTTATTGACAAAAGGAATTCTAGGAAAAACTTCAAGGGCAATTTCAAACCTGAAACGAGAAGGAAACAGAGCTACATAATAAGTCTGACAGTAGAGTAAGAGGTTCCATTTCTACGACTTTATGTTCCTTTCTGTGTTATTCTGGACCTTGTATACACCTTTTCAAAGAGAGTGAGTATCCTCTCAGATGGCATTATATTTCTAATAATGTATTTTCCTTTCTGTGTTATTTTGAACCTTGTATACACCTATTCAAAGAGAGTGAGTATCCTATCACATAGCATTATACTTATACCACTTTATGTTACAGCCTGTGCTATTCTGGACCTTTTATACACCTTTTCAAAGAGAGTGAGTATCCTCTCACATGGCCTTATACTTCTACCACTTTATGTTCCATCCTGTGTTATTTGCCCACTTTATGTTCCATCCTGTTTATTGCGGCCTTTACGTTCCTTCCGGTTTTTCTGGTAATTCTATTCTAGAGGGGCATTACACCCTTTCAAAGAGAGTGAGTATCCTCTCACATAGCCTTATGCTTCTACAATGCTCGCGTACAAACAGGTCTATAGGTCTTTACACTCTAGGAACGACGCAATTTCAAAGTTCAATGTCTTTTTAGTCCAAAAAACGGTGTCTCTTCTTTTTTACTCGCCTATTATTTTTTGTATATAATCAGGTTCCATATTTGATTCTCCATCAGTTTCGAATCGTTTATATTCGAGATTACAAGCATTTTTTGTAAAAAACATTTAAATAGAAAAAATGGATAATTCTAACCTTTTTCTGGTGAGTAAAAAATATTTGCATTATAAAAACAAAACTATCATTAAGCTAAGGAAGAAATTCGTTCCTTACTCTATGAATAATGATACGTATGTACTTATTATATTTTTTTTCGTATTATATGAAAAAAACAAATAAGTATCGTAGATTTTTTAATTGTATTTTTGATTTTTTATATATTTATGGTGTCTTTTTATTTAATGTTTTTTTGAAAAAAGTTCTGCTAATTTCTTGTGTTATGGGGGGATTGGTATTAAAATACGATTTTTTATTTGATTTTCTTTTAATATAGCATCCTTTTTTATAAATTAAATTGGCTTTTTTTTTTATAAGTATCAGTGTTTTTTTTTTTATTGGTTGGTTTTTAAAAAAATAAAGTCACTGATGCATTTATGGTGTGATTTTTTTATAAATATAATTGGACTTTTTAAGGATGTTTTTGAAAAAAAGTGATTAGCTTTCGATCGGTAAATTGGGATTAGAATAAAATGTTTATTCTTTTAATTTATTAATTGTTAAAAAAGCTTCCTTTTTATTACAGTTCGATTTTTTTTTTTTTATAAAGATCAGTGTTTTTTTTAAGGATGTTTTTTTGAAAATATTTCCTTACCAGTCTGCGTTGAATAATCTCTTCCTGAAATTTAATGCGTTCAAAACCCTCACCCTCCCATTTCCACAAAAAAAAAATTTGTTACCTTATAACCCTATTTAATAAATAACATTGTTAGCTATCCTTTTTATTTAACGGACCTAATTATCTCCTAAGAGGGATTGACTGAGCCATGCTAATTAACTTTTCCACTTCTTAAATTTCTATTTATGTCTACATTTGATTGAAATCTGATAGTTTTACTTGACTGTCATATGCAATTCTTCTCCATATTGTTTAATAAGGAACGCAAATACTGCTTTTTAAGTTTGAATTTACAAATACAGTCACGGAAGCATGGACATAGGAGGGGGGAGGGTGGAGGGGGGAGGAGCAGTTGATAAAAGGCCCGCCATCCCACTAAAAAAACCTCTGATTTTTAAATCAAGATTTCTAACATAAAATGAATTATTTTCCAAAAACCCACAAGGCATTTTTGCTACATGCTAATTTTTTTTTTTTTTTTTTAATGTAATAATAGACTTGCAATAATACTCCTTCTGAGAAAAAAGCAAGATATGGCGAACCTTCATGAATACAGACCACAAGAGCATCTGTTATCAAATTCGCTGGAAAAGTTACACACGATCATCCATCGAACACTCAACTTATAGTGACAGAACCCTCTGACCCCCGCGGTGGCTCCATGGCAAACCCCCTCAAGTATTACAAAGGAGTTCAGATATAGAAGTCCAATCAGAATTTGTAAGTATATACATAATTTTTTTCTATCCTTATTTTCAAAAATAAGACAAAATTTTCTCAGGCGCATAGCTTTTTAAAAACTTAAAATTTGTTTCTAAGCTATTTAATTTTCTTTCATTAACCAAATTAGCGATATATAAAGGAGTTATTATCATTAATTTCTATAACAAAAAAAAAAACCTTACATCTTAAATTATAAATAATATACTTTATAATTAAATATTCATTTTATAAAAAAAAACTAAATATTTCAAAAAAAAACGAAAATCGAAAAAAAATTCTACTAAAAATTTAACGCAAACTATGATACTGGTATTTTCGTCCCTAATGCATTTGAATACATCCGCTATACTTATCAGATCTACCACCGCTTTTTAATCCGATTTGAATTATAAGTAGGGTCTCATGCAAATTGGACTTTAAATAGCAAGATGTATATCTTCAATAAGCAATTTACACAGTGAAAAAGGTTTTTTGACAATTTTCAAATATGTCTTCGCAGCAATGTTAAGAAACATTATTTGAATGACGGCGGGTTTGATCATTTCATTGAAACACTTAGGTGTTTTTCAAGAAAATATTTTGAGACTCTTCTTTTAGAACAGTGTTGTGAAATCTGATACCCCTCCAACTCGTGACGGGTATCGATCCTCCTACATCGAAGGAAGCCCCCGATTCTGAAGGGTTCTCCCCGGGGGGGGTGGGGGGGGGGGGGGGGGGGTCTAAAAAGGGGCCATCCAACATTTTTAATTGTTGATATGGATGGGGAAAAAAGTTCTTCTCTTTTACAAGTATTTATTTAGCCCAGGTTGAAAAAATCCATTGGTAAAAGACAGAGGAAAATACGGATTATTGAGAAAGTAACAACAACACCGCCGAGCTCCGACATATGGAGTTCGTTTCCTTTAACTGAAGCCGAGGAGCAACTACTCGTACAACATACTGCATCAGTCGAACAATGGTCAAGTTTCATCGACAGTTATAATGAAGAGGCTCAAAGAATCGAATTGGACTCATATTTTGCGTTTTTATTTTAAAAAAATTTGGAATAAAACCATTAATTTTTTCTATCATTCTCTTGTTCTAACTTACCCATTCTAAGAATACTACATTTTCCCGACAAAAAAAAAATATTTTTTTTTTTTTAACATGTTCAGTTGACATTATGAAAGACATAAGGCAATGTAACTTTTTCTTCTTCTTCTTCTTTTAATTGTTCAGGTGGTGGGACAATGACTATGAGAAATTGACAAAAGTTTATTAACTATAAAAAAATAATGATTATTTCACATAAAAAATAAAACTTTTTTTTTTCTACAGATTAAAAATATAGCACCCCCAGCGGCAGCACCATTGAGTGATGATGCAAGTATATTTACAGAACCAATTCTGTCACCACCAGCAGAGTTCAGGGATGAACCTACACTGGTTCTAGAGAATATGGAGTGGCATGAGGAATTCCTTAATGATGTTTTTGGGGAAATGGCCAGCCTGGAGGACTTAACTTGTGATATTGACATGGTTGAGGACCCAGAGTGGGCAGATAGTTTCATGCGTGAATATTTAGATGATGATGCTACAAGTAAATCTGAACTGGGTCCTCATAACGAAATTCCATCAGAGGACAATACAAGCTGGCTTGACCAATTGTCCCCAAACACCTTGGAATAAGTACTAGGGGACCTCATGTCACAACCCCCCACTGTGATTGAACAAACAGGATCAGGACGTGAAAACAGAGTTAAGTCCCTGAAATTGCCTGATTTTTATCTGTTAGAATCTGCTCTAGGTCATTTGCAAACATACAGTGTAGATTTTAGCCTTCCCGAGGAAAACGCTGGCAATATTTTAACTGACCCCGTGAAAAATCTCCATAGCTATATCGACAAAATTCGAGCACTTATTGAGATTCAGATCCAGAAATGGGGAAGTCAGGGAGGAGTTAAAGCATCAGTCAACCTAACAGTTTTCCTGTAACAGGGAGAATCAGGATACGTTTTTTATTTTAATTTTTAAACATTGAACCCGACTTTCGAAAAGTTTATAAAATAAATTTTAGAAAATATTTTCAAATTTTTAAACAAACATATTTCAAATTCTTATAAAGTTAGTTAGAGGGGAAGTGGGTCCAAAATTTTAAAAAGTGAACGCCTGGCTCTGACTCTCAGTCGTTTAAAAAAAAACTTTAGTTTAAGGGGAGCAGGTAATCTAAAAATAAAATGCCACCCAGATTTGTGGGCTACCAAAGGAGTTCAGGGTTTCAGATTTGACACTGGACTGCAATGCTTCAAATATGTATTTTTAGCAGCAGCCCATAGGACATAATATAATGAGTCAAGAATGAAAAATCTCGACCGACTTGCATGTAACGGGTGAAAAAATTTCCCTAAAGTAAATTTTGATTGTTTAGAGGGAAAATATCAGGTGTTCTTTAAAGAAATAAGCATATTCAAGAAAGCAAATGAAAATCTGGGGGTGGGGGTAGTTGTTCTCCTGTATGACACTGAATGTGGAGATGGGGGGAAAAAACCGAATCAAAAAGGGATTTTGTACTCAGTGAGGACACCGATGGTGGAAAATGTTAAAAATTTTGTATGGGTTATTTACCAGCCTCCCAAAGATGTAAATTCTTATGGTCATTTTTTCCCCGTTACGGCGATAAGTCGACTCCTCTGTCAAGGCGTTCAGAAAGGTGAACGTTTCTAGTGTCCCATATGTCTTTCCCCAGTTAGATCCGAGCGACCTTTATCAGATCACATGATACCTTGCAAAATTCATGGAAATCAAAGAATAGAAATGCCGATAGAAGGCAAAGACATTTTACAATTTAAAAATTTTCAAAATTCTCTTTTACAATCTGATAAAATGTCTTTGGATTGTTAAACAAGACTTGTTGAGGTATCAGACCCATCAAGGCCAAATATAGTCAATGACCACATACTAGTTGCATGTTCCTACGCACATGCCCATCGCGACGATAACAATAAACTGATATTGGACGAGTTTTTTTTTACTATGGACGAGGAGGGCAGTATGGAAAAGCTATTGGTTTCTTTAATAAAAACAGCAAACAGAGCAATTTCACGATTACGTCATACCAATTATCCGATGACATTGTTGGATAAAGAGCAATTGGCGTTGGAAAAGGGGACACTTTTTTGGGTGTGTAGGAATGCCCTTGCCCCAAAAGATGCGGTGCAGGATCACAATCACCTTAGTAGCCCCAATTCAACGTGACAAAGTAATTTTCGAGGGTGGGCTCACAATTAATGTACTTTAAAAATTAAACATCAACTTTCTCTAACGGTTTTTATACATAACTCTAACTACGATCTGAAGTTTGTGATACCCGCCTTGACACATATTCAAAGAAATGGAACAGTGGATGATGATGCATGGGTGATAGACAGCTTTACGTACAAAATCATACCTAAGTCATCGGAAAAGTTGCTTGTTTTGGAATTTATGTGGAAATTTGTTGAATCCGGTGGGGAGTAAACGAATAAAATTCGCTTTTTAGAGTCCTACAGTTTTTGTCACAAATCATTGAGCGACTTAATTCAGGTGAAGAAAAACGATGACGGCAGCAATTCTTTCCCCCGTCTAAATCAACAATTTCCAAATGATTTATGTGTTTTGTTAACGGTCAAGGGCATATATCCTTATGATTATTATTGTTCCATGTCGAGATTCGCCGAGGAGGCTATTCCTTGTATTGAATCGTTTTACGACAGTCTTCACGATCGTAGTTGCACCCCCGAGGAATACAGTTTTGCTAAAAAAGTTTGGGCAGAGGGAGGGTGTAAACATGGATTTGACTACTGCAAGCTGTATTTGTCGAGTGACGTGTTAACTTTGTTAGACATTATGTGTAAAAATACGGATAAAATCTATGAGGAGTTTAATCTTGATTTGGGCTATTATTTTTCTTCGCCTCATCTAGTGATGGACCTCATCCTGAAAATTAGAGGGGAAAAAATCGGGCTAATCACTGACATTGATCAGCATCTGTTCATCGAGAGGTCAATGAGGGGGGGTTTTGTATTTCACGGAGACCGTATCTTGGAAACTGATCCTACGGGGGAGAAGACGGGGACAAAATCGAATGCAGTTTTCCTCGATATGAATTCTCTCTACCCCTCGGCCATGTCCCATTATGCACTACCTTGCGGCGACTATAAATGGCTCAATGACCCTCAAGCTCCCCATTTCCCCAACATTGGCGACGACAGGGGTGAGGAGACTGAACCGGGGGGATGGTTTTTTGAAATAGATGGAGAGATACCAGTCGAGCTTCACGATTCAGTAAAGGATTTTGTTTTACCGTGTATCAATAGACCTGTGACAAAGGAATCTTTGAGTCCTCTCAATAGGATTTAAGTCGAAGTTTACTGATTACATTTTGAGCCTTCAAAACAAAAACTTATTTCCGATCGTGTGCCAAAAAAAAACATAGATGTAAACCATGTATCGTTAAATTTATGTGCAAAAATGGTTTAAACGTATCAAAGGTTCACCGGTCCCTCGAATTTAGTCAACAACCATAGTTGAAAACGTGTTTTGACACTTTTGTCAGCAAACATTCTGCAGCAAAGACGAAAGCCGAAAAAGAAATTGATAAACTCATTTTGAATTCAGCTTTCTGCAAAATGTGTGAGAGTGTTCGCAATAGGAAGCGTTGTGACGTTTTGACCGATCTAGAACAATGTGCTCGAATTATTGCCGATCCCAATTACACTTCCTTGACAATCATTGGCCCGGACATGGTACTTTTGAATAGGAAAAAAAGATGCATTGTCCTAAATAAAAATATTGCTGCAGGCAGTGCTATCTTGTAGATCTAAAAAAAGCTCATGTTGGAGTTTTAATACAATGTGGCTAGGGTACAGTGGCCAGAATAGGGGCAAGTAGAGGTCTGCTACGGTGACACGGATTCTCTACTGCTCAAAGTAAAAACATCAAATCTAATCGATGATTTGGCGCACGGTGAAATTATCTGCTCACGGATGGACTACACCAATTGGAGTGGTGATCTTTACCATGAGCTAGTAAATCGTCGGGCGCCCAATAAGCTTTTATTTTTTAAATCTGAAACGGGTCGCGACTTGATTTCCCAGGGTATGTGTGTCGGTCCGAAGGTGTACTTTATACAGACACACGACGAGGAAATCAAGAAACGTTGCAAAGGAGTACCCAATCACTATGTGGACAAGAATTTCAATATGGACATTTATAGGAATTGTATTACTGAAAATACAATTCCACGAGCCAAATTGTTGGCAATTCGTTCGTTGAAGTACAAGAACTATACTGTAAATGTATAAAAAATAGCCATGAGTACCATTTCCGACAATGTCTATGTTTGTCAAGATGGTGTGACCACCCTCCCCCTTGGTCACTATTTAACTTCAGACCGTACCGAATGTATTGCCCACAGGGAAAGTCTCGGTTTAAATAAAGTCCTGTAACTAATTTCCTAAAAACCTTTGGGGGGGGGGGGCCTCGCGGCCCGGGGGGGGGGGGGGCCTCGCGGCGGGGGGGGCGGCCGCCGCCAGCGCGGGAGGCGCACCGTCACCAAAGTTATCTTTTTTTTTGGACTTAGAGCAGATTTTTTCAAGTGCCATCTCTAATTTAATGTTTTATTTTCTCTGTAAAAAAAAAAAAAATGTTTTTCTCTCTCTATACCCATGTAAATGTTGTTGTTGTATTTTTATTATAAATAAATTAAAAAAAAAAAAATTTATTTTTTAAAGTGCTCTATCTCTAATTTAATGTTTTTTTTTTCTCTGTAAAAAAAAAAAAAAGTTTTTTTTTTCTGTGTGTAACTATGTAAATATTGTTGTTTTTGCTGTATTTTTTATTATGAATAAATTTTAAAAAAAAAAGTTTATTTTTTAAATGTATTGTTACTTTTTTACCTGCATATAATAAAAGAAAAAATATGATTCTTTGTCTTTTGTCTTTGTCTTCTTGAAGAACAGAGTAGTAGGGAAAAAAAAAAATTATTTAGTCATTAGACAATTAGGGTCTACAGTTAGTTGTCCAGGTGAACTGTTGAAAGGAACATGTATCAATTTAAAACACCGTTCAGATCGTTTCTGTGTGGGCCCTCAATGTCGGGCAAAACAACACTCTTAACTAAAATAATTAAAAAGTGTGATAAAATGTTTGCAGAAAAGCCGAAAAAAATATACTAGTGCTAGAGTATTTGGCAGGAGTCGTACAATAAAATAAAAGCAATTGGTGCTATGGGATCGATGATGCAGATACAGTTCATACAGGGACTTGATGTTTTCAACATTATTGAACCAAACTCTTGGCTGATCATTGACGATCTGGCTGAATCTATTGAACAATGGTCTCAGCACATGTTGCAATTGTTCACTGTTCGCTCTCATCATGAACAAATTTCCGTTACTCTGGTTCTACACAATCTCTTTCATCAGAGCAAATGTATGCGAACACTTGCTTTGAACTGCACCTACTATATCATCTACAGAGTTGTTCGTGATTCTAGCTCGCTAATAACCCTCAATAAACAAATCTATCCAGGTGCCCCTAAATTTCTGCTCTCGGCATACGATCAGGCAACTAGTAAGTCCCACGGCTATATCCTGTTGGATCTTAATCAAAATACACCCGAGGATCTGCGTGTTGTCACAGATATTTTCGACAATGAAATTACAGTATATCTCCCGGTGAACACTAAAAAGACCTATGAGTTACTATCATGACACTGAAGAAACTCGATTACAATCAGAATGTTTCTTCATTCAAAATCACCTGAAAACCTCAGCTTGGGGCGTCAAGACTCTAACTCGTCAATGACGCCTCTGTTAGTCATGTAATATACTGATTACTTTTGAATTTTAACGTGTGAAGTTCTCAACTGAAAGAAGTAGTTAAGTGACAGGAACAGCAACATCATTCCATTGTACTTACTTTGGCCTCTAAAAACAAAGGGAATATTTTTCAAAATAAACGAATTCGTCCGGCAGGCGGTAGCTTTTTTACACTTTTAATGCCAATAATGGCACGACTTGTAAAAACAGTTCTTTCTAGATGAAACGACCCTATAAATTGACTCCAATAAAACTAACTGTCTCACCCTTGAAACTCTTTGATAATTATCTGAGTCAAGTTCTTGACAGTGAAACTATTGAGGATGATAAAAAAATGATTTTAATTAAAGATTAACTTCGTTGATTGAGAAAAGACTATCGATCGAATCCCAATGTTGCTGCTAATCCTATAAAAGAATAATCTTCTCAAGAATCACCTGCTGGTGGTGGAACACAATTAAAGTTGTTGTTATTGTTTTAATTTGTATTGAATATTGGAAATATGAGCCCCAAAAATTCGCTTGAGAAAATAACACGACTCCTACTCTATCTCTTGGAAAGTGATCAAATTCAAGTTGAGAGCAATGGGGAAAGGATTATAATTCAGGGCAAGAGCTATAATCTACTTGATTTAATGTATGACATGGTTAAAAATCGTAAATGACTATTATCATTTGACACTCGTCTATACAACTTTCTAAATACATTAAACTTCCCCAAAAGTCTTATTGGCAATAGACAAATTCTAAAAAAATTAAATGAACGTGTATCATCATCAACATTAAAAGATGAACTTGAAGAAGAAGAAGATTTTAAATCAATTTTGGAAAATACTAGCACACTACTGATAGCTAGACAAAAGTGAAGACGTATCAAGTCCACATCTCCACCACCAGCAGCAGCAGCAGCCAGTATACAAAAGGGTAGCGGACGTTACACAACGTGTTTACATTCAAAATGGCTGAAGTTCTGAAAGGTGTTTATGAAAATATTGGCAAGATGGGGAGTTTAAGTTCCTCCGCAACTCTTTCCGAAGTCACGGGTGGTCGCACTAAAAGTGTACAAGACTATCTACAAAGTGAGCCAAGTCACACTCTGCATAGAAATCATAGACTTCGTGCCAATCAATATCGAAAAACTAAATCCTTTTACCCACTGGATATAATGCAAGCAGATCTCTTGACTCTAGACGAGGTTCAAAGACATCACAATACACCGTACAAGTACATTCTACTTGCAATCAGTGTTTATAGTCGCTAGGCATATGCACTTCCATTGCGATCAAAGAGAGGTGTTGAAGTTGCTCAGGCCATTGAAAGTATTCTCGAACAGGATTCATATAAAAAAATTCAAACGGATCGCGGTAGTGAATTTGTTAATCCTCATGTTGCAAAAGTACTAGAGAAATATAGTACACTGCTCTATCATAGTCACAGTCCGATAAAGGTTGCATTGGCCGAACGATTGATAAGAACTATTCAACTTTTAATTTCAAGATATTGTACATTGAAAAATACATCGGCTTTTATTCATGATCTAGATAAAATCATGTTGATTTATAATCAATGACCTCATCGATCATTTTCCAACTCTACACCAACGGAAGTTCATCATTCAGATCATAATACAATTGACACCTTTCTTGAACAATATTCCAATGAATCAAAGGTCAAGAAAAAAAAATTCAATTTTGGTGATACTGTTCGAATTAATAGAACAACTAATGTTTTTGAAAAGGGGAATTACTTGTGGTTCACTGAACTTTTTAAAGTGGCAAAAATCCTAGACACTAAACCCATAACTTATCGCCTGCGTGATACCAAAGATGAAGAGATTCTCGGTGGCTTTTATGACTATGAGTTGCAAAAAGTTAAAAATGCTAGTGAAATCTACCAAATTGAAAAGATATTAAAGACACGTACTCGCAGGGGTAAGAAACAGTTACTTATTCGCTGGCTAGGATCCAACTCTGATTTTGATTCTTGGATCGGTGTTGAAGATATTGACAATGCCCAATGATTTCTATGTAACATTCATGTCCAACGTTTCCGATCCTCTCTACAATGACTTGAATAGGACAAGTGATTTTTGGACAAAACTCTCACCCGCCATCAAATTTGACGGTGCATATGAAGTGGCCCTTGTCGACTGTATCCTCAAAAATACCTACGACATCCTGAGAAAGGATCGCGTGTATGATATAAAAGTTATACCCTTCGATTGGACTATGAATGGGTTGGGCTCTGTCGACTATGAATGGGTTGAAGCACTTAAATCTAGTGACTATCCACATGTCAGATTGAAATATATTGAATATGATAACATGGGGGATTTGTGTCGTACAATCAATAGAAAAATCTCATATCGTAAGAATGGTACATTCAGTTTTAATTATTCATTGGAACATGATAGGATTTACATTAGCTCACCTGTTGACACTGAAACAATTATTCTCAATGACAATTTTAGAGATGTTCTTGGCTTTAAACAGAATATGATCCATGGGAAAAATGCTGGCGCCGTGTACGGGATGGATCAAGTTATTTTTGGTGATTATCCACATGGTTTCGCCTCGGACTCTTGCATATATCTCTCTGCATCCTGAGTGGAAACGTCAAGAGTCGTTAATTCAAATGTCACCCTCCTACGTGTTCTTGAACGAAAAACATCACATGAACTTTTTCATATCTTTAATATAAAGAATCTTAAGTATTTTCATGTAAACACTTCATATTTGGAACTCTGTCAGTTAACACTAAGAAGTGAATTGGTTGATCCTCTAGCAATAACACAAGGCCTAGCAGTGATTACATTTCATTTTCGACCCATTGTCAACGACAACGGTACAATAACCTAAAAAATGAACAATAGAAGAATTCCATTTGTCTGTCCCTATATCGATTGTTATCTTGGTGCTTTGAGTCCACGTCAAATAGGCAATGGATTGGACTATTACAAGGGGCGTACTACAATGTCTGGCTATGGTCTTGGTAGCTGGTTTGCTAAGCTATTTCATACTGCACTACCCCTTGCCAGAAAATATCTTGTACCTGCTGCATCAAATTTAGCAGCCTCCACAGTACAGGACTGGGTGTCGGGCAAGAATTTCAAGGAGAGTGTTAAAGAAAATATTAGATCTTCAGCAAGAACCGTTGGTGAAGAATCAAAATCTAGACAAAATGGGTAGGGATTGAAAAGGATGCGTTTACGTCATTCACTCATCAGTCTCCAGCCAGGCAGGAAGCAAAGGACATAAACAAGGACTTTCAGAAATAAAACCACGAAGACCAATCAGCAGCAGAAGAAGAAGCAGAAAAAGAGTGTTAGATCAAAGAAGGATTTCTTCTCTTAAGATGACTTATCTCCCTCACAAGGAATCATATCCATCAATCAGTTCCTCATTGAATCTATTCAATGCTGAAAATGTTGATGTCAGTGTCAAGTATGGCTACTATGAACAATTTCATCCCCAACAACCCCTCTCGGAAAATATACACTTTCAAATATTTTCCAATGAAGACTCTTTCATTGATTTGTCGTCAACATTTATTGATTTAAATGTTGTGGTGAAGAAAAAGTCAGATAATACAACTCCAAATGCCGGCGATGGTCTCTCCTATGAAAACTGTATTCTACACAACCTATTCAAACAAATTAATTTATTTATTAATGGAACATTGGTGAGCACTAGCAATAATTTATCCAACTATGCAAGCTACATACAATTTATGATGATGACACCAAAGGCGTACAAGGAGATGAGAGGACAATCATTGGGCTATGAATATCGAACAGGTGTTGATACTGACGGTGAGTTGACTACTGCAGTGACCCAGGAGTATCATCTAGTTGGAAAATTAAATCATGAGATATTCAATGTATCCCAAGAGCTACCCCCCAATGTCAAGATTGACATAAAGTTACAGATGGCCCCATCGAATTTCATTCTGAGAAAAACACTTCCTGCAGCACCTGATGCAAATGTTATTATCACATCGGCAATTCTCCACGTCCGAAAACAACAAGTTATGAGCTCTGTTGCATTGGCAGTGGAAAAGCTAAGAGCCAATGGTAACAATATTAAACTTCTTGTCCCCCATACAATCACCAATCAACGTCACATTGCCACTGGTTCTCGTAGCTATAGCGATTCATCGTTTATCAATGGAGAAATCCCATCAAAATTGGCTTTGGCCTTTGTGAAGAGTGGCAGCGCCGTTGGATCCTGGACTGAATCCCCCCATGATTTTAATTTTCTCGGTCTATCTAGCCTCGTGTGCAAAGTGAATGGTATTCAACTGTACACTCTATCATTTGACAAAAAATACTATAGAACTCTGTACGAGTTGGCCATGTAATCACTATACCAGGATTCTCAATTTTTTAAAATTGGAATAACTTATTCGATATTTCCCAAAGAGCTTAGGACTACTTTTTTGAATCTGTCTGGCCCTTATGATATGACCTGAGTACGAACTGGGAATTCTCGCCTAGATCGTACATTTGCTAATGCCTTGACTAATAGTATAATACAACTATCACTGAGTCAGTTATATACATATCGTGACATCCCGCCCGATGGCAGTGCTCTAATAGACCTAGCACCATGAACACAAACCAAATAATCAATGTATTTAGTATGGATCCATACATGTCCCAATACAAGTCCTATTACATACCCTCTGACTTCATTGAAAAAATTCAAAGTGATAACAATATCCTAATCATTGTTAATAGCAGTCCATCGACTTTGAAGACCGGTCAGGGGCTATGCGTCTTTCAAACAGCAAAGAATATTGAATTTTTTTATCCTCTGGGCCTATCGTATAAATTATACGTTCCATACATCAGCAACTTTATTGAAAGCAGTGGGAAAACCATTATTCAAAATCATCGAAGAGTACAGGATTTAGCGACTATGACATGCGGCTTTCATGCACTACTCTTTTTCATGTTCAGATGTCGTGGCTACACCTACAAGCAGTTTCTCAACATATACGTTGACTTACCTCAATTGAACTAATTTATTGTGTAGAATATAATTAAACTTGTTTTTTTTTTTTATTTTTGTTCCATAAGATTAAATTTTTATAAAGTTTTTTTTGAAATTGTTTATTAATAAAAAAAAAAATTATATACATGATAAAACGACTTTTCTACTCTTTTAGATTTCATCAACTACTAGGTATTTGTCGACAACAACTAGTGCAGGTAGATTATTTGAATTCACAATGTACTGATTCTGATGTACTGCAATGTCGGGGTCACATTTTCTACAGTAGAGTGTGACTTCACTCTTGTCATATCTCTTTGTATAGTCAATGATACTATTCTCATTCATTCTATAGAATTCATATGTTTCAATTTTCGTATTTGAAGCAATTTCATAAACAGTGTCGTCAAGTGTCGAATCACATTCCGTCACAGCCAAATAAAAATCAGTGTGCTGATAATCAAAACATACATTTCCTTCACAAGAATTAGGTAGAAACCCTAGTATCTTGTTGTTCCAACAGTTGAATCATTGACCTGGTTCCTCCTCCCAGAACAATCTAAAACCACGACGATACCAATCTCGTAGCATTAAACTAAAATCACGGTTAGGATTCTTTCCAATCATACTGGGATATGTACTCTCCCACTGCTTACATTTTTCATAATGACAATTGGAGCATAGGTGGCCTCTAGGATGAGAGTCACACACCTCTTCAAGACAGGAATTACAACCTTTAATTTGTACAGCATATCCTCTATGCAATTTACACGGGTTGCATAATCTACACTTTTCATCATACTCCTCAATCATTGTGCAATTCTCACATGATGACCAACTGCCCAGTGAGTATATACATAGTGGGCATGTATGAAACATTTTGTCATGTGTTGACGCTCTCACTGCCACAATGAAACTGAGCTAGCAACATCAAAAAATTGCCCGATATAGAGAGAGAGAGAGGAGTAAATCATCCTTGAGCACCATCTTTCTTATGAAAAAAAAAGTCCTAAATTTATAAAAACTAACGATTAAAATCAAATTCAAAAGATAGTATTGATGCGTAGTGAACATTAGATAAGTAATTTGTGTAAATGCATTTTAACAGCACCGTAGAATCTACGGGATAGAGTATACGTTCGAAGCACCAGATGCCGTCACCTTGTTGCTTAGCTCACAAGACAATATCTTCCTTTGGATTTAAAGCAATAGACAATCATCATCTATACTCCAACGCTTTTCCATAGGACCAAGATAACCCGTGATTAGATCTGTACCAACTCTCTACATTTTTTAGAGTCCTAACTCTCTCACAACCAACATCAGACTAATCAGAATCTCTTTTTTTGTACTCAAAATATACGCTAGTCTACTATAGAAAAAAAAAAAAAAATACCATTGATTTAGAAACAGTTTTATTGAACATAATTACAATAATAATATTCACTGATGCATTTTGTTCTCATCAATATATTTCGATAGAACATCTAATGCTGACCGAAGTTTGTTTATATGGAGAATATTTACTTTTCCAGCAAAACACAGCTGTTCCTCCTGCTTAAATTTGCTTAATGATATCACATATCTAGCATACATAATGTCCCATTCAAGACATAGTCTACAACCAGTAGTTATTTCCACAGCTACATTAGGTACTCGTATATCGTTGCTACTGCTGCTGTCAGTTCCATCAATAATCTCCAATAGTGTAAATGCACCACTCATTTTTTTTTCTCCACTAATATCCTCGCAAATAAAAACTATTCTTTTTGAATCCAATTCTCTTACTAATATGAATTGTAGTGAAAACCATTCATTTTATTCAAATCCTAATCACGTATCAAGTTATACACGTTCCTCTTGGCAAAGAGTGTGATGACCTGTAGCTACTAGAAAAACCTGTTTGTACGGGGGAGTAGTAGAATACAGAAAGGAACATAAAGTCGTAGAAGTATAAGGCCATGTGGGAGGATACTCACTCTCTTTGAAAAGGTGTATACAAGGTCCAGAATAACACAGAAAGGAACATAAAGTCGTAGAAGTATAAGGCCATGTGAGAGGATACTCACTCTCTTTGAAAAGGTGTATACAAGGTCCAGAATAACACAGAAAGGAACATAAAGTCGTAGAAGTATAAGGCCATGTGAGAGGATACTCACTCTCTTTGAAAAGGTGTATACAAGGTCCAGAATAACACAGAAAGGAACATAAAGTCGTAGAAATGGAACCTCTTACTCTACTTCTGACTTAAAACGGAATGAGCTTATTATGGATAAATAGGTGAATGCAAAGAATTATCCAACGGATATAAAAGCCAACATTTCAGGTACTAGCGTGAATGAATAAATGAAACCTCAACGAACAGAAATTAGAATAAATTAACCTCTAAAGCATAAAAAGAACAGTAATAATCACAAATAAGACTAGGGCTACCGTCCCTTGAATCTCCTTAATTCTAGGATGTTATTTGCGCCTTAATCACAAAAGAAGTAAAATAATTTGTTCTTTCTTCATTATTATTCAAACATTTCAAAAATAAATAATCCTCATCCTTCCAGGAAATAATTTTTTTTTTAGTACCAGTATGTTCTAAACGATCATTTTAGGGCTACTTGTCTGTTGTAAGCTGTAATAGATGTCTATCAATATTTTATTCCTTTTTAATACATTCTTTTCAAATAAACAGAAAAATAATAAGTGAATCATTTATTCATTCGCTAATACAAATTGTCACTTCAGCAAACTGAAAAACAGGCCTAAAAATAATATTTTAAATTTGAAAATATTATGTAGGCATCAATTTTCTACAATTGAAAAAATACAATAAAAGTTAAAAATTTTGAAACAAAAAACTGTCTTTTTTTATTAATTAAATTTTTTGCCATGAAAGACGTTTTTCAAAGGAAAGGAAACGGCTACGTTAAACCAAAGATGCGCAGAAATAAAGTGTTGAGGAAGGTTGGCAACTAAAAGGGACTGGTTGCCCTTCAGCCATTTTTGACTCTTAAAAAATGCTAGGACTTTCAATCTCCATTTGAAAGAGTCACCTTCAAAATTTGAACGACAACCCCTTCCGTACTAAAACAAAGTTATACATAAGGGCCACTTCACTCTATACTTAGGCAGCGCTATTGCGCTGCTTATGATAAAACAAAATAAAGTTGATACCACTTCAGTGAAGAACAAATGACAAAGTTTCTTATGCACGTTCTGTTGCTAGTAAAAAACAATTTCAGGGTTTCGTTTGCTATTAGCACGGGTCACTTCTTATAGCTCATTATCACGAAGGGCTTGGTAAGGCATGGCTTTTAAAAGTTCTGAAATATTAAAGTAACCCTTATTACCCTCCTTGCTGACAGAGATATGAACTACCGGTAAAAATTGCAACACAGTTGCCTAATTTTTTTTTGCCAGGTGATAAAGTTCTATTGGCAAGGGTAATAATTTGTTCTTTATCCATCATCTTTGACAATAAAACAGCAATAGCTTTTATCGATGTGAAAGTAGTGACAATATAATATTCCTGATCTAAATGTGGGACGTCCAAAAACGAGATAGGAGGCTGGTCCGTCTTCTCAAGTATCAAGAACTGTACTGCGACTGACCAAGACCAAGCTGACTTCTGAATAAGGGAGATCGAAAGGGGATAGGAGGTTTGCATGCTTTATGAAGTAACAACGACATTGAAAATGAAATATGGTTTTTTGAATTGGTTAAGTGGAACTTACATTTTAAAAATCACATCTTTGAAAAATGGACCTTAAAAATTGGACGGAATCGAAAATTCATTTTGTGACGAAAGACGATGTGCTATTTTTGGTTACAGTAGCACCACATTAAAAAAAACAAGGGTTGAAATAAGCAAAAAAGGCTAAAAACATGTGGTACTAAACAGATAGCTTTCTTTTAAAAGATGGCATTCATGTCTTTCGGAATCAACTTATTGTTAATGTTTAAATGTAGGGAGGAAAATATGCCGGAAATAAAGAGGAAAATAAGGAGGAAATACGGAGGAAAACGGAAAACAAAATAGTACGGAAAACGATAGTTGTCAAATTTAACCAATCAAATTCGTTTATTTGTTTTCACAGTTCAACGAGACGATACCTATAAAACGTGGTAGCCTACCGCCGAAAAAACTTCATAATTTTGAAAAAAAACTCATGATTTTCAGGTATGTATGGAATATTGGATCTAGGATTGGTCAAAATTATTTATGCCTCCCTTTGAACAGACAAAAATGCTTCTATTGTGATATTCCCTTGTACGTTTGTATTCCTGTTGTTTTTTATGGCTCCCGATACATGGGCGTAGGCAGGATTAGGCAGCATATTGTCTAGGGGGGGCAGTCGATAGTGTGATGGAGTTTTATCAACTGCTTTTTCCAAACCATCTGCTTTTTCAGCCATATCTAATGTAAATTTGAAGGTCTAGGGGGGGGGGGCAGCTGCCCCCTCCCCCCCCTTTCTTACGCCCATGTCCCCATAGTTAAGTCTCAATTGTGTTATAAATTGTGCAAAGTTTTGATGAATTTATGAAAATAGCACGTTAAACCTGTTCTATGCAATCAGGAGCACCAATTTATGAGGGGTATATTTGTGCTCTAGATCCCAAACTAGATTTTGAAAAAAATTCATTTAGGGTTATTCATTAAAAAAATGCCTTTTTTGGTTGTTTTCATTGAAAAAAACAGAAAAAAAAACACTCCCCTCCTCCTTATATTTTCGTTAATCTTCGTTAATTCTAAATTGCTTTTCGTCAGTTTTAGATATGTAATCGAAATGATTTTCTTGATAATAAAAAATTGTCCCTGGTTCAAAACCATCCCTAGAAATTTCAAAATAAATCTTTTTTGTTTCCATTCCTGTTTTCTAAAATTTTAGGTCAAATAGCCATGGCGGACGAAAAGCTTCAATTAATAAATATTACATCACTGGAGATGTTTACGGCTCTGGATTTTCAAAACAAGATAAAAGCTGACACTTTCAGATTAAAGGTCAGATAATTGAAAGCGCATCTGTTCTCTTTCCTTTAAAACTTTATGTTTGAAGAGAAGCTTTTCTTTATTAGTGCTGCCTCCGTTTTCTGGAATTACAAATTTTGATTCCATCCGCAGCTATAAAAAGCTCAATACTGAGGCGAGTATGTATAAATATCCAGTGTTTAAAATAGCACTGGAAAAAAAACAAAAAAAAGTTGTGTCAAAAATTAATTTGAAAATGTAATTACAATTTTCCATTGCCTACGGTTTCATTGTGACAACTCATAAAGCTGTTTTTGTGGCGAAATTTGCATTTTTTTTTTTTTTTTTTAGATTTAACATTTAAAAAATTTCTATAATTTGGTCTTCTATGTAGAATTCAGGACGTAAGGAGAATTTTTCTAGTTGCCGTCCATTTTGGGCAATGATCGAAAATTTTTTAGTCTGACACGCCCAAAAACTTATGTGAACTTCCAAATAATGCATAGAAAAGTGCATTAGGAAAATTCTATTATTCTATTTTCTATGTATTCCTAATTGATTTTTTGAAACATGATAGATTCGTCACGAACTCTGTCGAGGCCATCTTATATTATGTTAATAAGCCTACTGTTTGCAAATATCCTCTTAGGGGAATTAAAATGCAACATAAATGGTTCAGGTTACTCATGGCCATTACAAATTTTTCTGAATCAGAAAATTTTTAGAGAAATAAGAAAATAGGAAGAAAATTTCAGGCCTCGTTCAGCATACTCATTTGTTATTGACAACACCTAATTGTTGCTGATTTTGAATTAATAACTAAGGTACCAAGGACATCAAAAAAACATTTTACGCCCCTGAGCCCATTTTGGGTCTGTTCATACTTGAAACACTGGTGATGTGAATGCTATTGATTCACAAAGATAAATCCGCTTTAAAAGAAAGGCTACCCTTTCCTAGGCTGTTTGGTACCATTTAGCTTATTATTTAGCTTTTTTTTACTTATTTTAGGTTTTTTGCAGAATTTCTGTCACCATTGTTTTTTTAAGTTATACACGGAACTACCAAAAACTATGTAAATACACTTAAGGTCCTCTTCATTAAAAGCAGAATTCCTGACTTTTCCAAATTTTTTAAGACATATTTATGGCTGTATAAGTTTCCAAATAACCAGTTCAAATAATCGCAAATTATTATCACTGTCCTTGGTATCTTAGTGCAAAACAAAGACTATATATTAGTAGACTCCAAACATCTGATGAAGTTCATGAAAAAAGCTGGGAGGAGATTGATTTCTCGTAGAGGTATACAACTATACCTTTAGGATACAGCCTCTAATATAACTCTTAGTATAATAATCGAATAACCAGATTTCATTTTCACTGGTCTTGGTAGTTAAACAGCAAGTAGCAGGAGACTGAATTTTTCGCCGTGCTTCACTTGGTGAAAAAAAAGTCAGTTTTTTTTTTCACTTTCGAAAAACAAGTTTAATTTCATATTTTTCATTTGGCAAACTTTTTGCATATTTATATTGACAAAATATTATGTGCTATCGGCAGTCAAATTAAACCATAAGATGCTTTTTAAAATGTTGAGTATAGATACTCATCTTCAGCTAAAATTTTTTATAACCATTCCACATATACGTGACATTATTTATCTGAAAAATATTTTTCTTAAATCAAGGCCCTAAACGAACTTTCCAAAAGTCGCAAGCTATCTTGATCGCTTTTTCATGCTGTATGCCAATTTTCAGAAAAAAATATATATATATATATATATATATATATATATATATATATATATATATATATATATATATATATATATATATATATATATATATATATATATATATATATATATATATATATATATATATATATATATATATATATATATATATATATATATATATATATATATATATATATATATTAAAAGTAAAAAATTGTATTAAAAGTAAAAAATGGAAGATATATTATTTCAAATTTAAATTCAAAAATGGCAAAAAAGTAATCTCTAAATTAAAATAACAATTTGCAAAAAAGAAAAAACTTTGATTTTTAGTCTTTTTAAATCCCCAAGATTCAAAAAGTAATTTTGGACATTCTCATGTTTTTATTTTTTATTTTTTATGCAATAAAATGCAAGCAAGCAAACTCCGAGAATTATTCTCAGGAAAATAATTGAGCATTAAAAAAATAACGTTTTTCAGTTTCAAGACATAGTATTTTCAGTTTTTTTTTTAACATAAGGACTTGTAAGACGCTGTGGAGCTTTTTTTTTGTCTGTTAAGACAAAAAGAAAAGTTGTGGAGCTTATCTACATGGAGCTTATCTACATATGATACAAAATTTCTGAACTTACATTTTATTTAGTATCCTTCAGTCGTAACCGTCCGTACCAAAACTAATGACTAAAAACAAAAAAGCAACTGAACGCATCTATGAAAAGATCTTCGCAACAAAAGAACTGATCCGACTTGAGGTTCTTCAGAAGATGCAGACGCAATCAAAAAGCATTATCAAACTTGAAAGCCTTGCTTTCTATTCCATTCGCTTGAGACAAGTGATTAAAAGCACTATTGGACCAAAAGATTTAGGTGCTTAGGTCTAATTAAAGACGCATAAAGAATATACTTCATAGAGCTTGTTTCCAAGAAAGATCGAAGTTACGAAAGAAGGAAAGAAAAATAATTCCTTTTTTTTATATATAAGTAAGATGCAAATAAAGAAATACATAAGTAAAGGGCAAAACTCTAAGTAAAAAAGTGAATAAAATACAATAGAAACAAATATTTTTATTTCAGTATCGGAAACCTTTACAAAATAAAATAATAAACAGCTAAAACATACAAAGGAATAACAAAAAACGAAGAAACTCAGAAGTTTAAACTCTTTTCATGTGTTATTACTGTTTATTATTGTTTAATATAGTTTAACTATTATGCTATTTTATTTATTATATTCACCGTCTTGCGCAAAAATTTGACACGTTACTTATACATCTACCCATCAGCATTATTACGATTCGCTCAAATATGAATAACGTTGAAAAAAAAGAAAATATAGTTAAAATCAAATAACGATTAATTAGTTAAGGCAAAGGCGGATCCAGGATTTTTTTTTTTTTGGGGGGGGGGTTTACTAATTTTTGACTTTTTCGGGGGGGGGGGGTTGCTAATTTTTGACTCAGTTTTCGACTAATTTTAATGATTTTTACCTAGGTTTTACTAATTTTCGACTTATTTTCGACTCGGTCAAAAATTTCGGGGGGGGGGGGGGCCCCCCCAAACCGGGTAACCCCCCCCCTGGATACGGCCTTGAGTTGAGGGAATTCAATCGTACATCATAATTTATAATCTCAGTAGGCAAGACCTGATTCATTAGGCACACAAGTGAAGAGGGTAGGTGAGGGGGGGGCTGGTCTCTGGGGTTTGTAGAAATGTTAACTTGTTAAAGTAAATTTTTAGTTTGTCTTTCAACAGTTAATTTCGTCAAGTTTATTATAATTTGTTTATGAAATTATAATTTAAATTACATTATGAAATAATTAATTGAATTGTTTAATTAAATTATTATTTAAATAAATTATTATTTAACTAAATTGATAATTATAAATTATTGGATTATTAATTAAATTAAATTTAATTATATTTACAATTATTACAAATTGTTTCTTACAGTTAGATGATTTATTTTTAACATAAATTGTAATGCCAGGCACATCTAGCACTCTACATTTCGCTTAATGTTTACATTTCGCTAATGTTCGCTATGTTTAATCATATCTGTAGACATTAGACGACTCTATATATCTGTAGACGTTTAGACATTGCAGATTCTTTTCAAGCAAATGTCACATATCATATCAAACAAGAGTTTGCTACTTCTCAATATTAATTAGACAAAACAGAAGGTAAAACTAAATATTAAATATTATTACTATATCCTTCCCTGTATCATATTTTGTAAAAGTGCATCAAATTGCGACCAGTCAATTTTCAAGTCGTGGAAAACTAAAAACTAAAACTTAATACTGCTTTCAAGGGCTACTTTATCGCATAGCAAAGATATTTTGAAAACGACAACTACTTTCGAGAGTTTCTCATTTCAAACTGAAGTGCATCAAGCGTTCTTTGGCAGAGTGGCACAACTTAGCTAAATCTGGAAGCGCCCGTTGGAACTTCGTAAAGCAGTATTCAGCGTGGTGGAACATGGTATGGTGTGGGTTAACCTGACTGGATATAGCAGGCTGTAGTGTAGTATTGCAAAGATTATACCAGTGTATCGAATAGACAAAGAAAGAGGGACATCTTTAAGCAAGACATCATTCTTGTCATTATAAACTTAAAATATAATTCGTTTCGAAATCGAAATCTTATATCGAAATACCTAATAGTTAGACAGCACTTACAAATACAATTGCTTTCCATTTTCCTATTGCAGACTCCCTGCACAAGTTTGGAAATTAGTTTATCGAATAGTTTATCAACTTGAATATTCTTACAAAACTAAACATAATATTCAGTGGTTTGAGGCAGTGTGGCCACCCTTAGTGATTTATCACTGTTTCTGTTTATATTTTATAAAGTCTAAACATAAAAATCACTAAATCAGCACATAAATCCCTAGATTATTGAATGAACCAAACAATTACTAAAATCTAGTGATTTTTTCCTTCTGGTTGGCAACCCTGGTTTGAAGTGCTTTCGTCAGAATATTTTATTTCAGGACGCCAATTTGAAGTAAAATTGAATCGTTCATACAGTGACGTAATTTCGTCAAAATCCCGTGGGGGGGGGGGCGGGGAGAAGTTGGAGCCAATTTTTCCAAATCAAGTGAAAATGACAGTCAAAAATGAAAAATGAGCCATATAGTACTACAAAGCTAAAGATACACAAAGAAAAACTGACCCGCTTCTGTGGATCCTTGAATTATACAGGCTAATATTAGTCTTGGCAAGATTTTCGAACAAACAAAATTTTAGCTGGGGGAGGGGGGCAAACTGGCGTCTAGAGGGGCAAGCCTAGTTCTGGGAGGGAAAGTTGGCTCCCGTCATAGCAAATTACACCCCTGCGTTCACAAAAATGAATGAAATGTAAAGAGCGATCCTTATTGATTGAAACCGAAGCCCTGAAAACCAAACTTTGATGAAAATATCAGTATCGAATGGATCCTTTTTGTACTGATCCCAATTTTATTAAATCTGTTAATTTAATTTATTGGCACAAAAAATATGGTTGTTTTAGGAAAAGGTCAATGACCCACCTGTATGTCTACGGACCATGCTTTGCTATTGCTGACTCTATTTGTTAATGATTACTTTTCCCTGTGAAAAATACCCAGTAAATGAAACGTCATTTCGACGCCCTATGCAACAGCAACGGGTCTCGAGTATCATTATCTTGCAGTATTCTGGAGGATACTATGGATCTGGGCGTAGGATCCTCCAAAACAAGGAGGAACATTGCCCTAGAGGATCCTGTTTTTGTTAACGATTGTCTAGATTCAGGTTTGGGTCGCTTTTATTTTCTTGAATGCTTTTGACTGTGTTGATCATGGAGTTTTATTGGCCAAACTTCAGAATACTAGAATTCTTTTAAAAGTCTTAAATTGATAGCTTCATTTCTTGAATGAAGAAGGCAAAGAATACGGCTGGGCGCAATCTTGACATAAGAGTGTGGTGTGCCGTATGGAACTGTGGTGGGTTTCCTGTTATTTTTTTTGTATACATTAATGATGTAAGTATAAATGGGTGTCTGAAACAGCTGCCACCACTAAGCTGCAATGAAGTCAAGATGTGGGCAATACTTCCAAGTTTTGCTGACGGTACTTGGTTTACAATGGCTGTGAAAACAAAAGCTGATTTGAATGTTGCTTAACCAAATAAAAATAACGTTCATATCGCATGGCAGAAGTGCAAGTTACTATCCCTGGATTGAAGAAATTGAGTTAGAAAGTGGACTAGAAAACGAAGAACCATTGTAAAATATCCCATGGTAGTTGAATGATCAAGTTTCAAAAGTTTATATTGCATTTGTAAGTACTAAAATAGTCAAATATGTTGGAATTCTGTGGAGGTTGAAGAATCTTTTGTCTGAAAAGGTTATTAGAATGTTGTGTTTTTCTAGTTTTCATCAGAGTAGAAATGACCCTATAACTCGTGACGGGAGTCCATATATGGGCATAGCCTCCCTAGGGAGAACACGTGGTTAATTAAAGCGATTGGGAATTTGGAACACCTGTGCTGTCAGTCATTAATCAAATTGTTTCCGGGCAAAGTTTAATAATGTCTGACAGGTACTGTCAATCATTAATCAAATTGTTTCCAGGCGAAGTTCAATAATGTCTGACAGGTGATGTCATGATTGATTGATTGACATTAAAGGGGAATTAATTTGTTGTTTCTAAAGAGAATTGATTCACGAGAGGGGAATTAATTTGTTGTTTCTAAAGAGAACTGTCTCCGAGCGAATGTTTCGATCTTAGCAATGAAGAGATTGATTCACGCAAGGGTTTCCAAATAATTTGAAATGTGTCAGCGCAGAGATGCCAAAACAAAAGGAACACGCTGAAATTACGTTTAGGGATTATTTGGGCAAAACCGTTTTAACCATTTTAGGGAATTATTTCGGCGAAACAGTTAGAGACATTTTAAAAGATGATTTTAGAAGAGAATTTAAGGGTGAAACTCTGTGGTCGTTATAATACACAAGTTGTATTTTAAGTGTCGTGAGGTCCCCTATCCCAACCCCAAAGGGTTCCGATCCCCCTACCCCAACCCCAAAGGGTTCCAATCCCCCTACCCCAACCCCGAAGGAAGCCCCGGTCCTCAAAGGTCCCCAAGCTCCCAAAGGGCCCCAGGATCCCCTAACGCCCTCCCTGGGCCCCCAAAGGCCCTCCCCCAGTCCTCAAAGGTCCCCCAGGCTCCCAAAGGGCCCCCGGACCCCCAAAGGCCCTCCCCGGGCCCCCAAAGGCCCTCCCCCAGCCCCCAAAGGCCCTCCCCCAGCCCCCAAAGGCCCTCACCAGGTCCCCAAAGGACCACCCCGCCCAAAAGGCCCCCCAGACCCCCAAAGGACCCCCAGCACCCCAAAGGCCCCTGAGACCCCATTTTTTAATACTTTTTATGGCTTTATTATATCTTTTCAGAGCAAGTTATTTTCTTAATGTCCATCCTAAACCCATTTTACAAGTTGAAGTACCCATCCCTTTCACCCACAAATTTACTATACTGATTTTTGAATGCTCCAACACCAAGCAATACTTTTCAAAGCCATTTCAGAACAAGTTCTTTTCTTAATGTCCTTCCTAAACTCATTTTACAAATTGAAGTACCCATCCTTTACACCCACGACTTTACTATACTGATTTTTGAATTCTCCAACACCAAGCAATACCTTTCAAAGGCATTTCAGAGCAAGTTCTTTTCTTAGTATCCCTCCTAAACCCATTTTACAAGTTGAAGTACCCATCAATTTCACCCACAACTTTACTTTACAGCTCTTGAAGGCCACAACACCAAGCAATACTTTTCAAAAGGCATTTCAGAACAAGTTAGTTTCTTAATGTCCCTTCTAAACCTATTTTCCAACTTGAAGTACCCATCCTTCTCACCCACAACTTTACTTTACAGCTTTTGAATGCCCCAACTCCAAGCAATACTTTTCAAATGGCATTTCATAACCAGTTCCTCTCTTAATGTCCCTCCTAAACTCATTTTACAAGTTGAAGTTCCCATCCTTTTCACCCGCAACTTTACTTTACAGCTTTTTGAATGCCCCAACACAAAGCAATACTCTTCAAAGGGCATTTCAGAACTAGTTCTTTTCTTAATGTCCATCCCAAACTCATTTTACAAGTTGAAGTACCCATCCCTTTACACCCACAACTTTACTATACTGCTTTTTGAATACTCCAACATCAAGCAATACTTTTCAAAGGCATTTCAGAACAAGTTCTTTTCTTAATATCCCTCCTAAACCCATTTTACAAGTTGAAGTACCCATCCTTTTCACCCACAACTTTACTTTACAGCTTTTGAATGCTTCAACACCTAGCAATACTTTTCAAAATGCATTTCAGAACAAGTTAGTTTCTTAATGTCCATTCTAAACCTATTTTACAACTTGAAGTACCCATCCTTCTCACCCACAACTTTACTTTACAGCTTTTGAATGCCCTAACTCCAAGCAATACTTTTCAAATGGAATTTCATAACCAGTTCCTCTCTTAGTGTCCCTCCTAAACTCATTTTACAAGTTGAAGTTCCCATCCTTTTCACCCGCAACTTTACTTTACAGCTTTTGAATGCCCCAACTCCAAGCAATACTTTTCAAAAGGCATTTCAGAACAAGTTATTTTCTTAATGTCCCTTCTAAACCTATTTTCCAACTTGAATTTCCCATCCTTCTCACCCACAACTTTACTTTACAGCTTTTGAATGCCCCAACACCAAGAAATACTTTTCAAAAGACATATCAGAACCAGTTCTTTTCTTAATGTCCCTCCCAAACCCATTCTACAAGTTGAAGTACCCATACTTTTCAACCACAACATTACTTTACAGCTCTTGAAGGCCACAACACCAAGCAATACTTTTCAAAAGACATTTCAGAACAAGTTATTTTCTTAATGTCCCTTCTAAACCTATTTTTCAACTTTGAAGTACCCATCCTTCTCACCCACAATTTTACTTTACAGCTTTTGAATGCTCCAACACCAAGCAATACTTTTCAAATGACATTTCAGAACCAGTTCTTTTCTTAATGTCCCTCCTAAACCCATTTTACAAGTAGAAGTACCCATCCTTTTCACCCAAAACTTTACTTTACAGCTTTTGAATGCCCCAACACCTAGCAATACTTTTCAAAAGGCATTTCAGAACCAGTTCCTTTCTTAATATCCCTCCTAAACCCATTTTACAAGTTGAAGTACCCATCCTTTTAACACAAAACATTACTTTACAGCTCTTGAAGGCCACAAAACCAAGCAATACTTTTCAATGCATTTCACAACAAGTTCTTTTCTTAATGTCCCTCCTAAACCCATTTTAAAAGTTGAAGTACCCGTACTTTTCACCCACAACTTTACTTTACAGCTTTTTGAATGCCCCAACACCAAGCAATACTTTTCAAAGGGCATTTCAGAACAAGCTATTTTCTCAATGTCCCTTCTAAACCTATTTTCCAGCTTGAAGCACTTATCTTTTTCACACAAAACTTTACTTTACAGTCTTTTGCATACCACAACACCAAGAAATACTTTTCAAAAGACATTTCAGAACAAGTTTTTTTCTTAATGTCATTCATAGACAAATTTTACAAGTCGAAGTACCCATCCTTTTCACCCACAACTTTACTTTACAACTTTTTGGATATCTCAACACCAAGAAATACTTTTCAAAAGACATTTCAGAGCAAGTTCCTTACTTAATGTCCCTTCTAAGCCCATTTTACAAGTTGAAGCATCCTTCCTTTTCACCCACAACTTTACTTTACAGCTTTTTGGATACCCCAACACCAAGAAATACCTTTCAAAAGGCATTTCAGAGCAACATCTTTTCTTAATGTCCCTTCTAACACCATTTTACAATTTGAATAAACCATCCTTTTCACCCAAATCTTTACTCTACAGCTTTTTGTATACCTCAACACAATATATACCTTTCAAAAGGCATTTAAGAGCAAGTTCCTTTCTTAAAGTCCCTTCTAAACTCATTTTCCAACTTAAAGTACCCGTCCTTTTCACCCACAACTTTACTTTACAGCTTTTTGGATATCTCAACACCAAGCAATACTTTTCAAAGGGCATTTCAGAGCAAGTTCCTTTCTTAATGTTCCTCCTAAACCAATTTTACCAGTTGAAGCATCAATCCTTTTCACTCACAACTTTACTTTACAGCTTTTTGGATGCCTCAACACCAAGAAATACCATTCAAAAGGCATTTCAGAGCAACTTATTTTCTTAATGTCCCTTCTAAACCCATTTTCCAACTTGAAGTACCCATCCTTTTCACCCACTACTTTACTTTACAACTTTTTGGATATTTCAACACCAAGTAATACTTTTCAAAAGGCATTTAAGAGCAAGTTCCTTTCTGAACATCCCTCCTAGACCCGTTTTACAAGTTGAGGCATCCATCCTTTTCACCCACAACTTTACTTTACAGCTTATGAATGCGCCAATTTCATGCAATACTTTTCAAAGACATTTCAGAACAAGTTTTTTTCATAATTTCCATTGTAAACCCATTTTACAAGTTGAAGTAACCATCCTTTTCATTCACAACTTTACTCTACAGCTTTTTGAATGCTCCAACATCAAACAATACTTTTCAAAGACATTTCAGAACAAGTTCTTTTCTTAGTGACCTTCCTAAACCCATTTTACAAATTGAAGTACTCATCCTTTTCACCTAAAATTTTACTTTACAGCTATTTTAATGCTCCAACACCAAGCAATACTTTTCAAAGGGCATTTCAGAACAAGTTCTTTTCTTAATGTCCCTCCTAAACCCATTTTACAATTTTAAGTATCCCAACTTTTTCACCCAGAATTATACTTCACAGCTTTTCGAATGCCCACAACACCAAGCAATACTTTTCAAAAGGAATTTCAGAACAAGCTATTTTCTTAATATCCTTCCTAAACCCATTTTACATGTTCAAGTTCCCAACCTTTTCACCCGCAACTATACTTTACAGCTGTTTGGATTCCTGAACACCAAGAAATACTTTTCAAAAGACATTTCAGAGCAAATTCCTTCTTCATGTCCTTTCTAAATCCATTTTATAAGTTGAAGCATCCTTCCTTTTCACCCACAACTTTACTTTACAGCTTTTTGGATACCTCAACACCAAGATATACCTTTCAAAAGACATTTCAGAGCAACATCTCTTCTTAATGTTCATTCTAAACACATTTTCCAACTTGAAGCATCCTTCCTTTTCACCCACAACTTTACTTTACAGCTTTTTGGATACCTCAACATCAAGAAATACCTTTCAAAAGGCATTTCAGAGCAAGTTCCTTTCTTAATGTCCCTTTCTAAACCCATTTTCCAACTTGAAGTACCAATCCTTTTCACCCACAACTTTACTTTACAGCTTTTTGAATGATCCAACACCAAGCGATACCTTTCAAAGGCATTTCAGAGCAACTTCTTTTTTAATGTCACTTTTAAACCCATTCTCCAACATGGAGGACCCATCAATTTCACTCACAACTTTACTTTACAGCTTTTTTGATACCTCAACACCAAGAAATACTTTTCAAAAGGCATTTCAGAGCAAGTTCCTTTCTTAATGTCCTTCCTAAAACCATTTTACAAGTTGAAGCATCCATCCATTTCACCCATAAAATTTTACTTTACAGCTTTTTGGATACCTCAACACCAAAATATACCTTTCAAAAGGCATATCAGAGCAACATCCTTTCTTAATGTCCCTTCTAAACCCATTTTCCAACTTGAAGTACCCGTCTTTTTCACCACAACTTTAATTTACGACTTTTTTCAACACTCAAACATCAAGCAATACTTTTCAAAGGGCTCTATTATATTTTTTCAGAACAAGTTTTTTCTTAATGTCCTTCATAAACCAAGTTTACAAGTTGAAGTAGTTATCTTTTTCACCACAACTTTATTTTACGACTTTTTGCACACCTCAAGATCAAGCAATACTTTTCAAAAGACATTTCAGAGCAAGTTCCTTTGCTAATGTCCCTCTTAAACCCATTTTACAAGTTAAAGTACTTATCTTTTTCCCCACGACTTTACTTTACGACTTTTTTCCACACCCAAACATCAAGCAATACTTTTCAAAGGCATTTCAGAACAAGTTTTTTCTTAATGTCCTTCCTATACCAATTTTACAAGTTGAAGCAACCATCCTTTTCACCCACAACTTTACTTTACAGCTTTTTGAATGCTCCAACATCAAGCAATACTTTTCAAAAGACATTTCAGAACAAGTTCTTTTCTCAGTGACCGTCCTAAATCCATTTTACAAATTGAAGTACCCTTCCTTTTCCTCACAACTCTACTATAAGGCTTTTCGAATACCCCAACATCAAGCAATACTTTTCAAAAGCATTTCAGAACAGGTTCTTTTCTTAATGTCCTTCCTAAACCGATTTTACAAGTTGAAGTAGCCATCCTTTACAACCAACACCAAGCAATACTTTTCAAAAGGCATTTCACAACAAGTTCCTTTTTTAATGTCCCTCCTAAACCCATTTTACAAGTTGAAGTACTCATCCTTTTCACCACAACTTTACTTTACGACTTTATATTATTAATGTCCCTCCTAAACACATTTTATAAGTTGAAGTACCCAACTTTTTCACCTAAAACTATACTTCACAGCTTTTTGAATGCCCACAACACCAAGCAATACTTTTCAAAGGTATTTCAGAACAAGTTATTTTCTTAATGTCCTTCCTAAACCCATTTTACAAGTTGAAGTTCCCAACCATTTCACCCGCAACTATGCTTTACAGCTTTTTGAATGCCATATCATCAAGCAATACTTTTCAAAGACATTTCAGAACAAGTTCTTTTCTTAATGTCCGTCCTAAGCCCATTTTACAAGTTGAAGTACCCATCCTTTTCACCCACAACTTTACTTTACAGCTTTTTGAATGCCCCAACACCTAGCAATACTTTTCAAAAGGCAATTCAGAACAAGTTCCTTTCTTAATTTCCCTCCTAAACCCATTTTACAAGTTGAAGTACCCATCTTTTTCACCACAACTTTACTTTACAACTTTTTTCTTAATGTCCCTTCTAAACCCATTTTACAAGTTGAAGTACCCAACTTTTTCACCCAGAACTATACTTCACAGCTTTTTAAATGCCCATAACACCAAGCAATACTTTTCAAAAGGCATTTCAGAACAAGTTCATTTCTTAATGTCCCTTCTAAACCCATTTTACAAGTTGAAGTACCCATCTTTTTCACCACAACTTTACTTTACAACTTTTTTCTTAATGTCCCTCCTAAACCCATTTTACAAGTTGAAGTACCCAACTTTTTCACTCAGAACTATACTTCACAGCTTTTTAAATGCCCACAACACCAAGCAATACTTTTCAAAAGGCATTTCAGAACAAGTTCTTTTCTTAATGTTCCTCCTAAACCCATTTTACAAGTTGAGGTACCTATCCTTTTCACCACAACTTTTCTTTACAACTTTTGTGCACACCACAATATCATGCAAGTTTCCACTTCAGTTCAGATTTTTTTTGTGCACGCGACAATATCATGCAAGTTTCCACTTCAGTTCAGATTTTTCTCAAAGAGATGAAAAAACTTAAAATACTGTTCCAAATTTTTTCATAGAAGATAGAAGGTTCAAGTTATCTTCTGAATTTTATTAAAGAACTTACAGTTCAATTCTAATTTCTCCAAAGAAAATAAATATCTTCCATTTCAATTCTTAATTTCACAAAGATAAAAGGAAATTTAAAGTTCTATTTGAAATTTCTCAATGAAGTGAAGAAAAGTTCAAGCTCTCTTCTAAATTTTCTCAATGAAAAGAAATTAGTTTTTGGTCAATTCTATTTTTCCTAATAATATAAAAAGGTTCCACTTCAGTTCAGATGTTTCCCCAAAGACATAAATTTTAAATTCTCCTCCAAATTTTTTGTAGAAGATAGAAAAAGTTACACATTGATCGTGAATATTTCTCTATGAAGATAAGGAGCTAATTTTCCCATTGATGTGAAGAAAAGTTCAAGTTCTTTTCCTAACTATCCATATGAGAAGAAATAAGTTACAGATCAATTCTATTTTTCAAGAAAAATAAAAATTTTCCACTTCAGTTCAGATTTTTCTCAAAGAAATGGAAAAATTTTAAATTACTGTTCTAAATTTTTCATAGAAGATAGAAAAAGTTTTACATTGATCATAAAAAGTTAACTCAAGTCTAAATTTTATTAAAGAACTTACAGTTCAATTCTAATTTCTCCAGAGAAAAATATAAATTATCCACTTCAGTTCTTAATTTCACAAAGACACAAAGAAATTTAAAGTTCTCTTCTGAATTTTCTTAGAGAAAAGAAAAAAGTTACAGTTCAATTCTAATTTTTTTCAAAGAAAATAAAAAATCTACAACAAGCATGCATCGGGAGAGAGAAATACAAAGTCGACCTGGGGGGATTTTCCGGCGAGTATGGTTAGGTTAGATTAGGTTAGACTAGATTAAGTTAGGTTAGACTAGATTAAGTTAGGTTAGATTAGGCTAGGTTAAGGCAGGTTAGGTAGGTTAGGTTAGCTAGCTAACCGGGTCTCTATGTTTAAGTTAGGTTAGGTTAGGCTAGATTAAGTTATGTTAGGTTAGGTTAAGTTAGGTTAGGTTAGCCTACGTATGCGCGCGTACGTAGGCTAACCTAACCTAACTTAACCTAACCTAACATAACTTAGTCTAGCCTAACCTAACCTAACTTAAACATGGAGACCCGGGTATCTAGCTAACCTAACCTACTTAACCTGTCTTAACCTAGCCTAATCTAACCTAACTTACTCTAGTCTAACCTAATTTAATCTAGTCTAACCTAATCTAACCTAACCAAACTCGCAGGAAAATCCCCCCCGGTCAACTTTGTATTTCTCTCTCTCACTCTGCATGCTTGTTGGTGATTTTTTATTTTCTTTGAAAAAATTAGAATTGAACTATAACTTTTTTCTTTTCTCTAAGAAAATTCAGAAGAGAACTTTAAATTTCTTTGTGTCTTTGTGAAATTAAGAACTGAAGTGGAAGATTTTTATTTTTCTCTGGAGAAATTAGAATTGAACTGTAAGTTCTTTAATAAAATTCAGACTTGAGTTAACTTTTTATGATCAATAAATAACTTTTTCTATCTTCTATGAAAAATTTAGAACAGTAATTTAAAATTTTTCCATCTCTTTGAGAAAAATCTGAACTGAAGTGGAAAATTTTAATTTTTCTTGAAAAATAGAATTGATCTGTAACTTATTTCTTCTCATATGGATAGTTAGGAAAAGAACTTGAAATTTTCTTCACATCAATGAGAAAGTTTGCTCCTTATCTTCATAGAGAAATATTCACGATCAATGTGTAACTTTTTCTATCTTCTACAAAAAATTTGGAGGAGAATTTAAAATTTATGTCTTTGGGGAAACATCCGAACTGAAGTGGAACCTTTTTATATTATGAGGAAAAATAGAATTGATCAAAAACTAATTTCTTTTTCATTGAGAAAATTCAGAAGAGAGCTTGAACTTTTCTTCACTTCATTGAGAAATTTCAAATAGAACTTTAAATTTCCTTTTGTCTTTGTGAAATTAAGAACTTAAATGGAATATTTTTATTTTCTTTGGAGAAATTAGAATTGAACTGTAAGTTCTTTAATAAAATTCAGAAGATAACTTGAACTTTCCATCTTCTATGAAAAATTTGGAACAGTGTTTTAAATTTTTTCATCTCTTTGAGAAAAATCTGCACTGAAGTGGAAACTTGCATGATATTGTCGCGTGCACAAAAAAAAATCTGAACTGAAGTGGAAACTTGCATGATATTGTGGTGTGCACAAAAGTTGTAAAGAAAAGTTGTGGTGAAAAGGATAGGTACCTCAACTTTTAAAATGGGTTTAGGAAGGACATTAAGAAAAGAACTTGTTCTGAAATGCTTTTTGAAAAGTACTACTTGTTGTTTGGTGCATTTAAAAAGCTTTGAAATATAGTTGCGGGTGAAAAACTTGGGTACTTCAACTTGTAAATGAGTTTAGGGGTGAAATTAAGAAAAAAGTTGTAAAGTAAAGTATTGGGGAGGAAAATGGATACTTCAACTTGTAAAATGGGTTTAGGATGGACATTAAGAAAGGAACTTGATCTGAAATGTCTTTTGAAAAGTATTGCTAGGTGTTGGGGCATTCAAAAAGCTGTAAAGTAAAGTTGTGGGTGAAAAGGATGGGTACTTCAACTTGTAAAATGGGCTTAGAAGGGACATTAAGAAAAGAACTTGTTCTGAACTGTCTTTGAAACTTATTGTTTGATTATCTGGCATTCAAAAAGCTGTAAAGCATAGTTACGGGTGAAATAGTTGGGAACTTCAACTTGTAAAATTGGTTTAGAAAGGACATTAAGAAATTTACTCGTTCTGAATTAAATTTGAAAAGTATTTCATGGTGTTGTGGGCATTCAAAAAGCTGTGAAATATAGATTTCAGTGAAAAAGCTGGGTACTTCAACTATTAAATTGGGTTTATGAGGAACATTAAGAAAAAAAAGTCGTAAAGTAAAGTTGTGGTGAAAAAGATGGGTACTTCAACTTGTAAAATAAGTTTAGGAGGGACATTAAGAAAGGAACTTGTTTTGAAATGCCTCTTGAAAAGTATTGCTTGGTGTTGGTTGTAAAGGATGGCTACTTCAACTTGTAAAATGGGTTAAGGAAGGACATTAAGAAAAGAACTTGTTCTGAAATGCTTTTGAAAAGTATTGCTTGATGTTGGTGTATTCGAAAAGCCTTATAGTAGAGTTGTGAGGAAAAGGATGGGTACTTCAATTTGTAAAATGGATTTAGGACGGTCACTGAGAAAAGAACTTGTTCTGAAATGTCTTTTGAAAAGTATTTCTTGATGTTGGAGCATTCAAAAAGCTGTAAAGTAAAGTTGTGGGTGAAAAGAATGGTTACTTCAACTTGTAAAATTGGTTTAGGAAGGACATTAAGAAAAAAATTGTTCTGAAATGCCTTTGAAAAGTATTGCTTGATGTTTGAGTGTGGAAAAAAGTCGTAAAGTAAAGTCTTGGGGGAAAAGATAAGTACTTATAACTTGTAAAATGGGTTTAGGAGGGACATTAGCAAAGGAACTTGCTCTGAAATGTCTTTTGAAAAGTATTGCTTGATCTTGAGGTGTGCAAAAAGTCGTAGAATAAAGTTGTGTGTGAAAAAGATAAGTGCTTCAAGTTGGAAAATAGGTTTAGAAGGGACATTGAGAAAATAGCTTGTTCTGAAATGCCCTTTGAAAAGTATTGCTTGGTGTTGGGGCATTCAAAAGCTGTAAAGTAAAGTTGTGGGCGAGAATGATGAGTAATTCAACTTGTAAAATGGTTTTAGGAGGGAAATTAAGAAATGATCTGGTTCTGAAATGCCGTTTGAAAAGTATTGCTTGGTGTTTGGGCATTCAAAAGCTGTAAAGTAAAGTTGTGGGTGAAAAGGATGGGTACTTCAACTTGTAAAATGGGTTTAGGAGGGACATTAAGAAAGGAACTTGTTGTGAAATGCCTTTTGAAAAGTATTGCTTGGTGTTGGTTGTAAAGGATGGCTACTTCAACTTGTAAAATGGGTTTAGGAAGGACATTAGGAAAAGAACTTGTTCTGAAATGCTTTTGAAAAGTATTGCTTGATGTTGGGGTATTCGAAAAGCCTTATAGTAGAGTTGTTAGGAAAAGGATGTGTACTTCAATTTGTAAAATTGATTTAGGACGGTCACTAAGAAAAGAACTTGTTCTGAAATGTCTTTTGAAAAGTAATGCTTGATGTTGGAGCATTCAAAAAGCTGTAAAGTAAAGTTGTTGGTGAAAAGGATGGTTACTTCAACTTGTAAAATTGGTTTAGGATGGACATTAAGAAAAAACTTGTTTTGAAATGCCTTTGAAAAGTATTGCTTGATGTTTGGGTGTGGAAAAAAGTCGTAAAGTAAAGTCGTGGGAAAAAGATAACTACTTTAACTTTTAAAATGGGTTTAGGACGGTCATTAGCGAAGGAACTTGCTCTGAAATGTCTTTTGAAAAGTATTGCTTGATCTTGAGGTGTGCAAAAAGTCGTAAAATAAAGTTGTGGTGAAAAAGATAAATACTTCAACTTGTAAAATTGGTTTATGAAGGACATTAAGAAAAAACAACTAAGGTGCTGGTGGAAAAAAGTCGTAAAGTAAAGTTGTGGTGAAAAAGACGGGTACTTCAAGTTGAAAAATGGGTTTAGAAGGGACATTAAGAAAAGATGTTGCTCTGATATGCCTTTTGAAAGGTATATTTTGGTTTTGAGGTATCCAAAAAGCTGTAAAGTAAAGTTGTGGGTGAAATGGAAGGATGCTTCAACTTGTAAAATGGTTTTAGGAGGGACATTAAGATAGGAACTTGCTCTGAAATGACTTTTGAAAAGTATTGCTTGGTGTTGAGGTATCCAAAAAGCTGTAAAGTAAAAATGTGGGTGAAAAGGATGGGTACTTCAAGTTGGAAAATGGGTTTAGAAGTGACATTAAAAAAGAAGTTGCTCTGAAATGCCTTTGAAAGGTATCGCTTGGTGTTGGAGAATTCAAAAAGCTGTAAAGTAAAGTTGTGGGTGAAAAGGATTGGTACTAAAAGTCGGAAAATGGGTTTAGAAAGGGACATTAAGAAAGGAACTTGCTCTGAAATGCCTTTTGAAAGGTATTTCTTGGTGTTGAGGTATCCAAAAAGCTGTAAAGTAAAATTGTGGGTGAAAAGGAAGGATGCTTCAAGTTGGAAAATGTGTTTAGAATGAACATTAAGAAGAGATGTTGCTCTGAAATGTCTTTTGAAAGGTATTTCTTGGTGTTGAGGTATCCAAAAAGCTGTAAAGTAAAGTTGTGGGTGAAAAGGAAGGATTATTCATCTTATAAAATGGGTTTAGAAAGGACATGAAGAAGGAACTTGTTCTGAAATTTCTTTTGAAAAGTATTTCTTGGTGTTGAGGTATCCAAAAAACTGTAAAGTGTAGTTGCGGGTGAAAAGGTTGGGACCTTCAACATGTAAAATGGGCTTAGGAAGGACATTAAGAAAATAACTTGTTCTGAAATGCCTTTTGAAAAGTATTGCTTGGTGTTGTGGGCATTCGAAAAGCTGTGAAGTATAGTTTTGGGTGAAAAAGTTGGGTACTTAAACTTGTAAAATGGGTTTAGGAGGGACATTAAGAAAAGAACTTGTTCTGAAATGCCCTTTGAAAAGTACTGCTTGGTGTTGGAGCATTCAAAAAGCTTTAAAGTAAAATTTGAGGTGAAAAGTATGAGAAGTTCAATGTTTTAATTGGACTTAGAACGGTCACCAAGAAATGAAATTGTTCTGAAATGTCTTTGAAAAGTATTATTTGATTTTGGAGAATTCAAAAAGCTGTAGAGTAAAGTTGTGGATAAAAAAGATGGTTACTTCAACTTCTAAAATGGGTTTACAATAGAAATTATGAAAAGAACTTGTTCTGAAATATCTTTTAAAAGTATTGCATGATATTGGCGCATTCAAAAGCTGTAAAGTAAAGTTGTGGGTGAAAAGGATGGATGCCTCAACTTGTAAAATGGGTCTAGGAGGGATTTTAAGAAAGGAACTTGCTCTGAAATGCCTTTTGAAAGGTATATTTGGTGTTGAGGTATCCAAAAAGCTGTAAAGTAAAGTTGTGGGTGAAAAGGATGGGTACTTCAAGTTGGAAAATGGGTTTAGAAGGGACATTAAGAAAATAAGTTGCTCTGAAATGCCTTTTGAATGGTATTTCTTGGTGTTGAGGCATCCAAAAAGCTGTAAAGTAAAGTTTTGAGTGAAAAGGATGGATGCTTCAACTTGTAAAATTGGTTTCGGAGGAACATTAAGAAGGGAACTTGCTCTGAAATGCCCTTTGAAAAGTATTGCTTGGTGTTGAGATATCGAAAAAGCTGTAAAGTAAAGTTGTGGGTGAAAAGGATGGATGCTTCAACTTGTAAAATGGTTTTAGAAGGGACATTAAGAAAAGATGTTGCTCTGAAATGCCTTTTGAAAGGTATATTTGGTGTTGAGGTATCGAAAAAGCTGTAGAGTAAAGATGTGGGTGAAAAGGATGGATACTTCAACTTGTAAAATGGTTTTAGAAGGGACATTAAGAAAAGATGTTGGTCTGAAATGCCTTTTGAAAGGTATTTCTTAGTGTTGGGGTATCCAAAAAGCTGTAAAGTAAAGTTGTGGGTGAAAAGGAGGGATGTTTCAACTTGTAAAATGGGCTTAGAAGGAACATTGAGAAAATAACTTGTTCTGAAATGCCTTTTTAAAGGTATTGCTTGGTGTTGAGATATCCAAAAAGCTGTAAAGTAAAGTTGTGGGTGAAAATAATGGGTACTTCAACTTGTAAAATTGGTCTATGAATGACATTAAGAAAAAAACTTGTTCTGAAATGTCTTTTGAAAAGTATTTCTTGGTGTTGTGGTATGCAAAAGACTGTAAAGTAAAGTTGTGTGTGAAAAAGATAAGTGCTTCAAGTTGGAAAATAGGTTTAGAAGGGACATTGAGAAAATAGCTTGTTCTGAAATGCCCTTTGAAAAGTATTGCTTGGTGTTGGGGAATTCAAAAAACTGTAAAGTAAAGTTGTGGGTGAAAAGTACGGGTACTTCAATTTGTAAAATGGGTTTATGAAGGACATTCAGAAAAAACTTGTTGTGAAATGCATTGAAAAGTATTGCTTGGTGTTGTGGCCTTCAAGAGCTGTAAAGTAATGTTGTGTATGAAAAGGATGGGTATTTCAACTTGTAAAATGGGTTTAGGAGGGATATTAAGAAAGGAACTTGTTCTGAAATGTCTTTTGAAAAGTATTGCTAGGTGTTGGGGCATTCAAAAGCTGTAAAGTAAAGTTGTGGGTGAACAGGATGGGTACTTCAACTTGTAAAATAGGTTTAGGAGGGACATTAAGAAAAGAACTGGTTCTGAAATGTCATTTGAAAAGTATTGCTTGGTGTTGGAGCATTCAAAAGCTGTAAAGTAAAATTGTGGGTGAGAAGGATGGGTACTTCAAGTTGAAAAATAGGTTTAGAAGGGACATTAAGAAAATAACTTGTTCTGAAATGTCTTTTGAAAAGTATTGCTTGGTGTTGTGGCCTTCAAGAGCTGTAAAGTAATGTTGTGGTTGAAAAGTATGGGTACTTCAACTTGTAAAATGGGTTTGGGAGGGATTTAAGAAAAGAACTGGTTCTGAAATGCTTTTTGAAAAGTATTTCTTGGTGTTGGGGCATTCAAAAGCTGTAAAGTAAAGTTGTGGGTGAGAAGGATGGGTACTTCAAGTTGGAAAATAGGTTTAGAAGGGACATTAAGAAAATAACTTGTTCTGAAATGCCTTTTGAAAAGTATTGCTTGGAGTTGGGGCATTCAAAAAGCTGTAAAGTAAAGCTGCGGGTGAAAAGGATGGGAACTTCAACTTGTAAAATGAGTTCAGGAGGGACATTAAGAGAGGAACTGGTTCTGAAATGCCTTTTGAAAAGTATTGCTTGGAGTTGGGGCATTCAAAAGCTGTAAAGTAAAATTGTGGGTGAGAAGGATGGGTACTTCAAGTTGGAAAATAGGTTGAGAAGGGACATTAAGAAACTAACTTGTTCTGAAATGCATTTTGAAAAGTATTGCTTGGTGTTGAAGCATACAAAAGCTGTAAAGTAAAGTTGTGGGTGAAAAGGATGGGTACTTCAACTTGTAAAATGTGTTTAGAAGGGACATTAAGAAACTAACTTGTTCTGAAATGCCTTTTGAAAAGTATTGCTTGGTGTTGTGGCCTTCAAGAGCTGTAAAGTAATGTTGTGGGTGAAAAGGATGGGTACTTCAATTTGTAAAATGGGTTTAGAAGGGATATTAAGACAAGAACTTGTTCTGAAATGCCTTTGAAAAGTATTGCTTGATGTTGGAGAATTCAAAAATCAGTATAGTAAAGTTGTGGGTGTAAAGGATGGGTACTTCAATTTGTAAAATGAGTTTAGGAAGGACATTAAGAAAATAACTTGTTCTGAAATGCCTTTTGAAAAGTATTGCTTGGTGTTGGAGCATTCAAAAATCAGTATAGTAAAGTTGTGGGTGAAAGGGATGGGTACTTCAACTTGTAAAATGGGTTTAGGATGGACATTAAGAAAATAACTTGTTCTGAAAAGATATAATAAAGCCATAAAAAGTATTAAAAAATGGGGCCTCACGGGCCTTTGGGGTGCTGGGGGTTCTTTGGGGGTCTGGGGGGGACCTTTAGGGCCGGGCGGTCATTTGGGGACCTGGTGAGGGCCTTTGGGGGCTGGAGGAGGGCCTTTGGGGGCCCGGGGAGGGCCTTTGGGGGTCTGGGGGCCCTTTGGGAGCCTGGGGGACCTTTGAGGACCCGGGGAGGGCCTTTGGGGGCCCGGAGAGGGTGTTTGGGGATCCGGGGGCCCTTTTGGAGCTTGGGGACCTTTGAGGACTTGGGCTTCCTTCGGGGTTTGGGTAGGGGGATTGGAACCCTTTGGGGTTGGGGTAGGGGGATCGGAACCCTTTGGGGTTGGGGTAGGGGACCTCACGACACTTAAAATACAACTTGTGTATTATAACGACCACAGAGTTTCACCCTTAAGTTCTCTTCTAAAATCATCTTTTAAAATGTCTCTAACTGTTTCGCCGAAATAATTTCCTAAAATGGTTAAAACGGTTTTGCCCAAATAATCCCTAAACGTAATTTCAGCGTGTTCCTTTTGTTTTGGCATCTCTGCGCTGACACATTTCAAATTATTTGGAAACCCTTATGTGAATCAATCTCTTCATTGCTAAGATCGAAACATTCGCTCGGAGACAGTTCTCTTTAGAAACAACAAATTAATTCTCCTCTCGTGAATCAATTCTCTTTAGAAACAACAAATTAATTCCCCTTTAATGTCAATCAATCAATCATGACATCACCTGTCAGACATTATTAAACTTCGCCTGGAAACAATTTGATTAATGATTGACAGTACCTGTCAGACATTATTGAATTTTGCCCGGAAACAATTTGATTAATGACTGACAGCACAGGTGTTCCAAATTCCCAATCGCTTTAATTAACCACGTGTTCTCCATAGGGAGGCTATGCCCATATATGGACTCCCGTCACGAGTTATAGGGTCATTTCTACTCATCAGTGTTTGTTGTTTTGTGTTACCATTTGGTCGTCGACGTTCAATAGCCATTTGACCTGCATATTTTTTTGGAAATTAATAAAGAAAGGGAACATAGTTATGGAACTAGAAATGCTGAACTGGTTACAATGCTGAGTCCAATTACTACCAGATCTAAGTTTCCCAACAGGTTAAAAATGCCCTGAAGTCTGGAGCTGGCTTCCGACGGAAGCAAGAGGTGAGAAGGTTCTTGAGGAATTCTGTTGTATTTGCTTCTTTGCGATGTATTTGCTTTAACCAATATCTTATAGATGGATTCAGGGGTGGATTTTGGAATGAGCATATACTAGTGAAGTGTTAAAACAGAGATTGATTCATGTGTTTGATTCGGTGAGTGATGGTCTGTGTGAGGAAAGTATGATAAATTGTAGAGTATAAGTGTGGGAATCATTTAAGTTCCCTAAAAGTATATATATTTTAGAACTATTGATCAAATGTTTAGTATTGGTGAAGGAGTAAATGACTCTTTTCCCGAGGAATTGTATTACTCGTATTAGTCAAAGTGTGTTTGTTGGGTCAGCCTTACCTTAGCTCCCTGTTAGTTCCCACCCTTACCTTGAAAGTAGGTTGCAAGCTTTTGAACGAAACCGTGTTTTCCCCTGGTGAAGCGGTTCTATAGTCTACAGAGTCTTAATTTGTTGCTGCACAAATAGCTGTACTATCTTTTCACTGTATAGCCAAAACCACTCAATTTGACATGTAGTTATAATAACCACGTTCTTTCTTTTCAATAAGTTTGGTTTCTTCGAGACAACACCTCTTTAAGCAATTTTCACGTACAGTGATTGTGGCACGAATTCCTTGCGAATGAAGTTGCGTGAGAAGATCGTGACTTGGGAAGAAGTTATCAAGGAAGACTTCATGATGGGATGCTTTTTAGCTACCCATCAGGCTTAAACTACCTCTTCACCAAGTGGTATTGCTGGCTGCTGGCTGTTGCTCAATCTTTGCTCGCCCACCGTACAGATTGATTTGGAAGGCATTTCCGTGAAAAAGCTGGCACCCATGCTTTGCATCAAAATCAAATCAGTTTTCCTTGGATAAACACTTTGCAGTTGTGAGGACCAAAAAATACATCATTTTTTCGTCTAAGGTAAGTTTGCTGAAGTTTAATATTCACGGCATGTAAAAGTGACCTCGGTTTAGCTATTTTGTCGTTTTCCTGGAGTTCATTATTATTTGAAAAGTGTAGGTTTGTCTTTATTTTCAGAAATCTGTTGCGGCTCATGACTTGTCAAGCTATAGGAAGGGAACAGTACATTCTTTCACTGGGAAAGCGATGATATCCTGTTATTAACACAATTCCCGAAAAAAGTTTCCAGTTCTTCTAAGCTCAATATGAATCTGATGTCAAAATTGTAAGAGGCATTTTGTACTGTTTCCCATATGATCATATTACGAAGAGTTTTGTCCTAGAACTGATAGAAAACCACAAATTCAGTCATGTTTATCATGTGACTAACCTTGTCTCCCAGTCTAGGTATGATTCTGATGGAATATATCCAGACTGTGCTATCTGTTTCCAGTTTGGCATATCCCTTTAGTTTTTTTTTTTTACAAGGTTCATATTTTTTAAGTGCGAGTTTTGAAGATGGTCCTTGTGATAATTTTTTAGCTACATCGTTAGTTACGGAAGTATGAGTAATATTAAGCTCTATCGTCCCTACAACACTCCCCCCCCACCTGGAGGAATTATAACCATATCAATTTCTTCCTCGTCATCAGTTAGTTCTTTTAGTATAGTGACAGTTTCTTTAACAGATAAGCATCGTTTGGGAGAAATCTGCAAACTAAAATATACCATCAGTTTCAGACCCATAAGATATTTTGTGGTACCGAGACGCCAAACGTTCCTAATTGGAAACACTTTTAATTATTAATTAAAAAAGACTTACCAAAAAAGAAGTTTTTCAAAGAAAGGTAAAGGAATAAACTTAAGATCGAAGAAATAAAAACATACAATAACTCGAACTCAAAACGACTAGAAATAACTATTAAAGAATAAAGGAAACCCAAAACGAACATATCATAGAAAAAATAGAAAATAGAAAATAGAAAAATAGACAATCATAGAAAAAAAATAATACAACAGGTACAAATATAAATGAATAAATAAATCTTAAAACAAGTAAAGCTTAAATTTAATATGCAAGTCAAGCTTAATACGAACAAAACTGTTTTGCTATTGGAGTATAAATGAAACCCAAAACGAAAAGAAATTAAATAAACAATCTTAGCAAACAAACATACAATAGGTAATAATATACATGAATAAATAAATCTTAAATAAGTGAAACTTAAAGTGAATATTCAAGTTAAACTTGAAACGAACAAAAATCACCAGAAACAAGAGTTCGGGTGCTGCCTCCTTCTCTCACTATAAAAGTATAAACCCACTGCGTCATAGGCGCTTTACTGAAAACTATATGTGTCTTAAACAGTCTTGGAAAGTACAAATAAAATCTAACAGAATTTTTGATGTATAATGATATTAATTTTGGAAAGATTATCAGTTCAAGATTTTATTTCACTGTAACTTTTATTTTCATTTTCAATGCTGTAATAACTAAAAATTTGTTTGCAGTAAAGCGCCAATGACGCAGAAGGTTTTAGATTTCTACTGCTAGAGAAGGAGGTCATACCCAAACTCTTGTGTGTAGTGATTTTTGTTCGTTTCAAGCTTGATTTCCATATTCAATTTAATTTTCGCTCGTTATTAGTTTTATTTATTCATTTATATTAGTACCTATTGTATGTTTGTTTGCTATGATTGTTTATTTAATTTCTGTTCGTTTTGGATTTCATTTATACTTCAATAGCAAAATATTTTTGTTCGCTTTAAGCTTGACTTGTAAATTAAATTTAAGCTTTACTCGTTTTAAGATCTATTTATTCATTTATTCTAGTACCTGTTGTATGTTTTTTTGCTATCATTGTCTATTTAATTTCTATTCGTTTTGGGTTTCATTTATTCTTTAATAGTTTCTTGGCGTTTTGAGCTTGAGTTCTTGTAGGTTTTTATTTCTTCTGATCTTAAACTTAATACGATATTTACTTTTCTTCGAAAAACTTGTTTTTCGGTAAGTTTCTTTTTTAACTAATTTCTGTTAGTTTTTGATTACCAAAGTTTCAAGTTTTTCAAAATTCTCTTTTTCAAAATAATTTTTTATCAAACAGTTCGTGGTAACCGTGGTAACAGTTCAATGGTAACTGAAACTCTAAAAAACGGAATTTTGATACCAATAGATGTACCAAAAGAATCAAATTTTAATGCTTATTTTAAATATGTAAATTTCATCAAGTTTAATCTTATCCATCAAAAGTTACGAGCCTGAGAAAATTTGGCAGATTTTAGAAAAAAGGAGAAAAGACCCCCTAAAATTTATAGAACCCTGATGAAAATCGCACCATCATATTCAGCGTATTAGAGAACCCTACTGTAGAGGTTTCAAGCACCTATCTACAAAAATGTGGAATTTTGCCAGAAGAAAGATCACGGATGCGTGTTTATTTGTTTTTTTGTTGTTTTTTTATTTCCCTAGGGGTGATCGAATTGACCCAATGGTCATAGAGTATCGTGGGAGGGCTCATTGGAACGGAAATTAAAATTTCTAGTGCCCTTTTTAAGTGACCAAAATAAATGGAGGGCAACTAGGCCCCCTCCCACGCTCATTTTTTCCCAAAGTCACCCAATAAAAATTTTTAAATAGCCATTTTGTTCAGCATGGTTGAAAATATGATAACTATGTATCTTAGGATGACTTAATCCCCCGAAGTCCCTGGGGGGAGGGCTGAAAGGAATGAACTTTACCCAATGTAAACATAAAGTATTGGTTATTAGAAAGTATACAAACGTTTTCAGGGGGGATTTTCTCTGGTAGGTGGGTGGGGGGGGGGGTCGGGGATTATATGGGAGGATCTTTCCATGAAGGAAGTTGTCATGGGGGAAGGGATATTGCTATGAAGGGGGCGCCGGATTTCCCAGCATTATTAAAGAAAAAGATCAGTAATTAAGTGAAAAAAAAAAAAAATTTTCAACTGATTTCAACTGATCAACTGATTGTGATTAAGAGGTCATTTTTAAAGAATTTGAAAAAAATTCGAACTTTAGCTCCAAGAGCAAGGTATTGACTAGGGGGCAAACCCCCTAATATACGTATTAAAAATCTATGAATATAGAGATTCGTTACGTAAGATAATTCTTACGTTTCGTATATTTATTACGAATAAAAACATTCCTAAATAAAACAGGTTTCTAGAAAGCCTTTTAATCAAATAAAATTAAAATAAATATGCAAATTTTGTTTTAATTATTCATGTACGGTGAGCCAAAATCAAAACCTGTATTAATTCAGAAACGTTAAAAAATTAAACAAAAAAAAACAGTTTTTTCAACTGAAAGTAAGGAACGACGGTAAAATTTAAAGCGAACAGAAATTATTCTGTTTATGAAGTGGGCTGTCCCCTCCTCAACGCCTCGCTCTTTACGCTAAAGTTTGACTTTCTCACAACTCTATTTTTTTTAAACAATAAAAAAACTTTAGCGTAAAGAGCGAGGCGTTGAGGAGGGGACAGCCCCCTTCATAAACGGAATAATTTCTGTTCGTTTTAAGTTTTACCGTCGTTTATTACTTTCAGTTAAAAAAAAAACTGTTTTTTTTATTTAATTATAAAGAACGGTCGGGGGGGTGGTTGGTAGAAATTGATGTTTAATTCTTCTTAATTTCCAGGATTTTAAGATACATATTTGGGGTTCGAGAAAACATTTCGTTCGAGAAAACGAGAAAACATTTAAAATGCATTTGGTTTTCAGTAAAGTGCATTTGGTTTTCAGTAAAATGCAAATTATGTGTGGTCTCTAGAATGCATGGAGGGTGTCAGTCCTACTCTTTTTAGTTGCACTACTTTTGCGTCTCTTGCATCTATTAAATTACTTTTGGCTCATCGCTTATCAGTTGTCTTCTATTCAGGCCATCAATTATCCCCGAATTTTTGGGTATTTCCCCGTAAATCGCTTTGGTCTATGGATACCTAGAACGCTTGGGCTTAGGGGTGCAAAAGACTTAAAGCCAGCTTTGATTAGGCTCGGACGACTACTTGACTGATCATTTCTGATCATTTTGGTTTATAATAGCTCGCTACTTTTTTTTGAAAAACTTCTTTCGTGGAAAAAGTATTTAAAATTAATTTCAAGCCAAGTCCTTCGGTGCATACACATGGGTTCATTCATAACTAAATAAAAAAAACAAGTTTTTTTAACTGAAAGTAAAGAACGACGTCAAAACTTAAAACGAACATAAATTATTCCGTATATGAAAGGGCTGTCCCCTACGCCTCACTCTTTACACTAAAGCTTTTATTGTTTAAAAAAATACATTTGTGAGACAGTCAAACTTTAGCGTAAAGAGCGAGGCGTTGAGGTGGGGACAGCCCCTTTCATGTACGGAATAATTTCTGTTCGTTTTAAGTTTTGACGTCGTTCCTTACTCTCAGTTAAAAAAGGTTGTTTTTTTATTTAATTTTTGAATGTTTTTAAATTAATGCAGGTTTTATTTTAGCTTACCGTACATGAATAATTAAAACAAAATTTGAACATTAATTTTACTTTTATTTGGTTAAATAGGTTTCTCGAAACTTGTTTAATTTTATTTACGAACGTTTTTATTTGTAATAAATATACGTAACTTACGAATTAACCTACGTAACGAACTTCTATTTTCATATATTTTTAATACGTATGTTAGAGGATTCGCCCCCTAGTCAATACCTTGCTTTTTAAGCTAAAGTTCGAATTTTGTTCCAATTCTTTAAAAATGACCCCTAAATCACAAATTCCGTTAATTACAATAAATAGCTCTTATGAAAGTACTAAGAAATCTTTGGCTTAAAGAGCGAGGTATTGACTAGGGGGTGAACCCAATCATATACGTAATATTTTCTGTCGTTTTAAGTTTTGATGTTACTCCTTACTTTCAGTTGAAAAACCTGTTTTTATAATATAATTTCTTATCTTTTTTTTAAATAATGCTGGGGAATCTGGCGCCGCCTTCATAGCAATGTCCCTTCCCCCATGAAAACTTCCTTCATGGAAAGATCCTCCCGCATAACCCCCGAACCACCCACCCTCCCCCACTACCAGAAAAAATCCCCCGGAAAACGTCTGTATACTTCCCAATAACCAAAACTATATGTTAACAATGAGTAAAGTTTATAACTTTCAGCCCTCCCCCCGGGGACTTCGGGGGATTAAGTCATCCTATAAGACATAGTTATCATATTTTCGACCATGCTGAACAAAATGGCTATCTCAAAATTTTGATCAGGTGACTTTGGGAAAAAAATGAGCGTGGGAGGGGGCCTAGTAGCCCTCCAGTTTTTTGGTCACTTAAAATGGGCACTAGAACTTATAATTTCTGTTCCAATGAGCCCTCCTACAATATTCTATGACCACTAGGTCGATACGATCACCCCTGGGGAAAAAAAAAAATTAAACATGCATCCGTGATCTTTCTTCTGGCAAAAAATGAAAAATTCCACATTTTTGTAGATAGGGGCTTGAAACCCCAGCAGTAGGGTTTTCTGATACGCTGAATATGATGGCGTAATTTTCGTTAAGGTTCTATAAATTTTAGGGGGTCTTTCCACCTTTTTTTGAAAATCAGCCAAATTTTCTCAGGCGCGTAACTTTTGATAGGTAGGACTAAACTTGATGAAACTTATATATTTGAAATCAGCATTAAAATTTGATTCTTTTGATGTATCTATTGGCATCACAATTTCGTTTTCTAAAGTTTCGGTTACCATTGAGCCGGGTCACTCCTTACTTACAGTTCGTTACCAAGAACTGTTTGATAGGATCATTTTTGAACCATCGGCAATGCCTCTTGCTTTGCTCACTACGGTCATTGGAAATATTTTTTTCTAGAATTTTCTTTTCCAGTGAAGTTAAATATTTGTTGCCTTTCATGCTTGAAGGGTTCATCGTTTTTTGTTGTTGTTTTGTTGTTCCTTCATTAGTGCTAACATTTTGAGTTCTAGTTCCATGTTGAAGCAAAAGAGGAAATCAAACAACACCAAACTAATATTTAAGCGCCATTTTATGCCTCAAAGCATCAATGTCGGCTTGAATATCGTCAAAATCAACCTAAAGTTCGGAGAAGCAGGGGCATCAAGCATGGAGGGGGTAGGAACCCCTTCTTAATGCACTCGGGAAATCTATTTTATTAGGTACATGGGCTAATGGAAATAAATCATAACCTTAAACAGCCCCTGGGGAAAGGTATTTAAGTTACAAAATTTAAAAAACTGATGTCTTGATGCAACCTACTGCAAAATGATGCGACCCCTCCATAATAGCTAAAAACAAATGAAAAGATGCAAAGACGATTTGCTTGCCTATTCCATAGAAAGGACAGAATGGACGCTATTTGTAAACTATAATTTTTGGTTTAAATTTTTATTCTTTGCTCTTCTCCTCTCCCATTTTCACAACTGTGGCCAGTTCGTGTTTCTGAAAGCTTTAAAAAGCTTTCGAATTTTCTTAAGAGTATTGGTCCTGACTTTTGCGCGAAACTTTTGCCAAATTTACAATTCGCATTATGAGCCCTTGACCCCTATTGTGAGTGGAAAAGAATTTTGATGATCTGGATAATCAGAGGATTGGCAAACTTTTTGTTTAGATTACGGTCTTATCACAAATTGTATTCCTTGAAAATTTCTTTGACCTTACACAATTTTATTCATTTTGGACAGGAGAGAAATTGTTGACACTCCTATAGGTATGTGTTTTTTTTTTTTTTGCATAAAAGTAGGCAAAACAAATAAAATATGTCACAATTTTATTTGCACAATTAATATAACAAAAATATTGATTTCAGTTCCGAAAATTATTTTACATTCTCAAGAATATCCCACTTTAGGATAATATGACACTTTTATATACATATTTAAAGTAACAAATACGTTCATTTCATTTCCCCCAAAAATTGAAATCCGTAATAATATCCTTCACCGTTGTTGCTTGTCTTCTTTAATCTGAAATAAACACTTTAAATTGATATTTTTTTTTAATCGCGTGGGAATTATGGGATCCGGTAATATGAGATCCCGTCTTTGAGTCAACTTGCATTTCTGTCGACCCTGTGATGAGCTTTTCTTAAAAAGTTTTGAATTTGGCATCAACGGAGGAGTAAAAACTTGCACAAAATTTTTCCTTGAACACTGTAGGGCTGAACTTTCACATCCTCTTTCGCTTAGACATGGACTGTTATCAGATTCATGTTTTATACAGCAGTCATTAAGAAAATTGCACAAGAACAAGGGACTGTCAGCGGCAGTACTGTCTTGAACAGGTTCCCTCCAACAGATGCCAGGATTCGCCAGTGTGGGTCCAAATCTGTCTTTTTCCATCAAGCCAGATCACCTCATCAGAATATCTTGGTGCACTTGAAACTTTTCCAAATAACATGATAAAATAGCTGTTTTCTCTTTGCTTACCTTAGACCTTAGCTCCTCCTGTACCTCCAGAGGCACACAGGGCGTCCGTTAACAGCCTCCAATCATCCCGCAAATGAGCTGCGGCGTAAATGTCCTCCCACTCTAGGATTAAGGATGCGTGAAGGGCTCTCCTGTCCCGCTCATATGTCCTGTGATGCGTGTTTTGGGCCTTCCTTGCCGACGCGTGCCGTCTTTTTGCCACTGGAGGATCATATTTGGTAGTCTCGATCTTGGCATACGGATAACATGGCCAAGATAGCGCCATCTTCGTTGCCTGACTACATCAGCGACATCAGGCTGGTTTGTGTAGTGGCGAATTTCCATGTTTGTTATCCTATCCTTCCGGTTAATGTTTAGGATACGTCGAAGACAGTTGTTTTCATATGCAGTGAGTCGTTTTTACTGCTCAGCTGTGAGTTTTAAACATTCCATCGCGTATGTCAAGATCGAAAGGACGTTGCTTCTGAAAAGGCGAAGTTTTAGCTGAAGTACTTCGCTGATCTCCAGACTGGTCGAAGTCGTTGAAATGCCGAGCTTGCCATGACTATTCGTGTTCGCAGTTCTTTTTCGGAGTCGCCACTAAACGAGACGGTGCTGCCAAAATATCGTAAGTCAGTGACTTGCTCTATGCTTTCAGTCCCTAGCTGGATATTCATCGGTGAATTAGTGGTTGACATCGCTTTGGTTTTGGGGGCATTGATATGTAACCAAAACTGCTCCGCTCTTTTTGATATTTTGCATAAAAAGTCTTGAAGTTTGCTTTTGTCTTTCTCCATCAATCTAACATTGTCTGCAAATTTAAGATCTTGGACTAGTCTGCCTGCAATTTCGATCCCGTATCCATCAATTTGCCTGAATATGTAGTCCACTATGAGAATAAAGAGGAATGGAGACAGTATGCATCCTTGTTTGACACCTGCCATTACTTCGAAATATCTTGTATTTCCTTTGTAGGGTCTCACGCAGGATTCCGTGTCTTCGTACATTGCTATGATAAGGCAAACCAGCTTTTCAGGAATACCGTAGAAGATCAGGATTCTCCATACTATTGGGTGGTCTATTGAGTCGAACGCTTTTTCAAAATCGACGAAAAATAGATATAGACGTTGTCTCCATTCATTTGATTCTTCAAGCATGGTCCGCAGTGTGAATATCAGATCGGCGCAAGATCTTTTTGGTCGGAAACCATGTTGCTCCTCGCGTAAATGCGGGTCTAAGGCAGCTTGAAGTCTTGTCAGGATGATTATGCAGAAGAGTTTTCCGGGTATCGAGAGGAGGTTGATGCCTCTGTAATTGCCACAGACTGTCGCGTCTCCTTTTTTGAACAGTTTAATAATGGTTCCTGCTCTCCAGTCCTTTGGGACTTTTTCTTTTTGCCAGAGGAGGGAAAAGAAGACTAGCCACACTGAAAGGGACCTGCGGATCGATGGCTTGACCATTTCTCCAGATATACGGTCACTACCCGGAGATTTTCCATTCTTCAGCTTTTTCGAGGCTGAAAGGATCTCGTCCGCCGGTGGCTCGTTTTCATTAATGAGAAGATCCAAAAATGGGCTGTCCGGAATATCTGGTGGAACAGAAGGGGACGGGCGATTGAGAAGGTTTTCGAAGTAATCCGCCCATCTATTTTTTTGGTCATCTGGATCGGTTAGCAGTCTTCCGTTTTCCCCTTTTACTGGTCCTTCTTGTACGTTGGTCTTCCCAATGATTTCTTTAGTTAGGCAGTACACAGCTCTCGTGTCACCACGTCGGGCTTCTTCTTCTGCCATTCTTGCTTTCTCATTGTGGTGCTTTCATTTGTATGACCTAGCACTTTTCTTTACTTCTCTGTCCGCTTATTTATAAGCTTTGTCTTTCATGACATCAGCAGAGAGATCATTACTGAGCCTACTCTGTTTTATTTTCTTGCGGTCTTCGATCAAGTCCCATGTCTTCTGGGATATCCACTGTTCCTTTATTGACTTTTTAAAGCCAAGAACTTCTTCAGCAGTTTCTGCTTAGTTCTGTTGTATAGTCGTCCAAGCTTCTTCCACATCTTGTGGTATATCAACAAGTGCCTCGAATCTGTTCGAGAGTTTGATGTTAAATTGTCTCCTAACATTCTTGTCTCTGAGCTTCTCCACATCAAAATTGCTTGGTAGTTTTGTTGGTTGTCGGGATCTGTTGGAGCGGAGTTTCAACTTGAGTGTCGCTACAAGAAGTTCATGATCCGACCCAACGTCCGCACTTCTGTAACTCCTCACGTCTTTCCGACTAGTTCTCCACCGTCGTCGGATTAGAAAGTGGTCAATCTGGTTTTTGACAGTTTTGTCTGGGGATGTCCATGTATACTTATGTATATCTTTGTGCTCGAATAATGTACCTCCTATCAACAGGTCATTTGACATGGCAAAGCTGACTAGTCTTGCACCATTTTCGTTGATAGTTCCAAGCCCGTGATGTCCCAACACCTCTGGGCAGTATGATCTATCCTGACCAACTTTCGCATTTAGGTCGCCTGCCAAGCAAGCGACGTCATGGAGAGGGATGGAGTCTAGCACAGACTGGAGGGTTTCATAAAAACCGTCTTTTGAGGTTTCATCGGCATCATTTGTTGGTGCATAGCATATGACTAGCGACAGCTATGCAGGTTTAGATGCAAATCGTGTATACAGGATTCTCTCGTTAATCGGTTTCCACGAGCAGAGAGACTTTGCTGCATTTGGGTTCAATATAGCTGCGACTCCGGCTGCATGTCTGTCCATTTTTCCGCTGTACAGAACTGTATAAGTCATGTTGCTGTTTACTGTTTTGAGTTTCTTTTCTCCACAGCCTTTCCATCGTGCTTCGGCCACTGTGAGGATATCTAGCCGAAAGTTTTTGTACTCCTGTAGAACTTGTTCAGTTTTTGAAAGGGCCGACAAGGTCCTTACGTTCCAAAATCCGATTCGTACTGGTTTATTCGCGTTCAGAAATCTGGTCGAGGAGCATGCATGGGTCGTCATCATATTGGGATGTCATCCAAGGCTTGTCATTGACGCTTCTTTAGCATATCCTTTTTCAACAGGAGTGACTTGCTAGGCCAATGCCCAACCGGTTTCTTCGGCTCGGCTAGGGGCAGGGACGCCAATCCCTGACCGTGGGGCCGGAACCCCCCCGGACCTACCCCAATGGTGACTAAATGGGTGGTGGCGGCAAGCCACTCCTCTCCACCACCTTGCAGAGGCCCTTGTCCGTAAATCTGGATCCTCCACCTTTTCACAGTTGTCCTCCTTTAGAGGATCCTCCCACAATGTTTTTCTGCTTCACCATACAATTTAACCCAATGATGGGAGAAGGTTTGTAGTTCACAGAACGTGTCCACATGCTGGTGGGCCCTGCTGAATGTACATCCAAGAGGCCTTCTTCCTCCTCCACCTGTATTTACGGCCCCTGGGTGAGGGTGCCCAGTTTCAATTAAGGACCCCCAGGGATTGGGTCCCCCCTTGGTCCGCACCTCCTACTCAATGGAGGTACCCTCATATCTGTAGGGCATTCCCCTATCTGCCACCTGGGGACGTGCTGAGTGGCTTGGAGAGGGCTCCTACTGAGAAGGTGATCAGAACTAAATCACGAAACAGTAGGACATAATTATTAACGGAAAATGTAAATCAGTTACACAATCTCCTTCAGTGGAATGTTAAAGTAACCAAGGACATTATACAAATGTTCTATACATAGTGCGATCGAGCCACTGTATGTAAATACAATACAGTATGATCATTCACTATCTCAACCTTTATACAAAGCCGAACCGAGATGCAAGTGCTCCGGAGAACATTTAAACAAGTATAAACATAAGTGACATTCGATTTTTTCACGGGTAGACAAGTCAGGTTTCTCTTGAACGCGAAACTTGGCTTCACTTTTGTACCACTAAATTTTAAAGAATCTAATTTTAAATTAATTTTTTCCAATACATATATAAAAATCGGTAATTAGTAGTATAATGTTATTTTTAGATGTTTTTAGGAATTACAAGTAGGTTTCGAACTTGAGTTGGTTTCAAAGGGATTTTGAGAAAGTTTCTGCGAAAATACGCGTTCCAGGGTAATATACATTTGACCGCTGATGGCAGATTAAATGGGAGGAACTGTTTGTACGCGCTGAGGATGTAGTAGCCAAAATTCACTAAGCTGTGATCTTACTGTTATAGTATTTATATACAGTGGTTCGAGCATTCCAAGATTGCTTATCTGACAAGCCCAATTACTTATCTTTGGCGTTTCATGAGGCGTAAATGACGTCAGAGGTTAGTAGGATTGCTACATGATACAGCGTGGATTAGTCGTCGGATAAGCTACATCTACTAACCCCGAGAAACGCAGGAATAATGAGGATAAGTGACATCATATATAAACAAAATTCAATCTTTTAAAAAATAAAAAAAATATTTGAAATCATTTATAGAGAACAAAAAGAAGAAGTAACTGTGAAATGGGCCACACTTTCAGCAGTTTGTCAATAAGCTATGTTTACAGTGGAATATACGTGATTAATATTGTTATTCGCCTAGTTGCCAATGGCGATTCAGTTGAGAAGTAGCTGGATAAATATTTGTTATTATCTTTTATGGATTGCACCCAGGGAACTTAATATTAAGCGTATAAGGGATGCTCGAATACACTCACAAACATACTTCAAAATTTTATTCAAGACAGATTTCCTCCGACAGCAAGCAAAGCATATATTGCAAAAGTCGCACCAAGGAAAGACACAGGAAATATCGAATTATTGTGGTTTGGTTTCAAAAAATATAAAACAGAGACAGGAACTGGTGAATCCCCAAAAATTTGGTATATTATCTTATAACTTACCATCTTTCTAATCATTTAAAAATTAATAAGAAAAACTAAATGAAAACTAAGCCTGTGGTAAAAATGCGAAGCAGAAGTGTTGTATTTTCACTGTCGCAGGTGTTCATTCTTCTTTCCTAAGTGGTACAGAAAATGAAGGATTGTTGGTAAGTTTGGCGTTGCTGGAATTTTGAAGTCTTGCAAAAAATGAGACTAAAAATTAAGAGGCTTATTATTTTCATTCAAGTCCTTATCCTCCTCTAGTTGAATTGTTTTAATGGGGGTTTTTCCTAGCATTATCAGGGGGAATATTTGTTTATTTCAATTTTCTTTGTGCAACTCTTAACTGTCTCGTTCATATTACGGGCATGGGAGTCACTTAAGATGGAGGGGGAAACCGCCCTCCCCCAATGTTTACAGGTAGTCTGTAAAAGAATAATGGAGTTTGTAAAATAGTGGCACGAAGCATAATACACTCCCCCCCCAAAAAAAAAAAAAAAAAAAAAAAAAAAAAAACACACACATTTTGGCTAGTGACACTTCTGTTGTGGGTTAAAAACAAATTAAAAAGGGAAGATAGAAACTTTTAGTATTTTTAAATCTCAACATCACGAGTGGAAATAGCTTCGAAATCAGCATTCAACAACAAAATCAGTAACAAACAAAAGAAAAAAGCATCCAACTCACAGAAAAGACACATTATAAAGAAAAGGCAAAGAAAAATTAACCTCTTCAGATACAGAACCTTGTCGTCAACTCTGTTGAATTTTTACTGAGATGAATCTCTTTGGAACCGATTAGAAGAGCGCAGCAATGTCACAACGCTGTAAAGCCTTCAATCCCCCGCAAACCTGAGAAAAACTGCCCTCTTAACACCTCAAATAATCAATGCCCCCATCTATTTTGAAAATAGGGGCATTGACTATTTGAGGCGTTAAAAAAGCAACCCTTCCCAAATTTACAAGAGATTAAAAGCTCGACAACACTGCGACATTGCTGCGCTCTTACAACCAATCCCAAAAAGACTCATCTCAGTGGAAATTCAACAAACAACGTGCAAAAATAAAACAACCAATCACAAATTAAATTGATCCAACAAATGTGTTTAGATTAAGTTCATCTTTTCTTTTCTTTGCACTCATTGATTCGTTATACAGTTAGAAATAAAAAAATTCTTCAATTTGCTTCATGATTGTTACAAAAACAATATAAATAGTTAAATATTTCATAAACCGAAATAAAACGTTTCTCGTATAAATAAATCCTACATGATCATCAATAGAACGTAAAAACATAGAAAAGAAAAACCAAGAAGTGAGAAACAATGAACGGATTGGTTTCAATAAATAAACCCAATTGTTAAGTAAGGGAACAATAAATCAATAATTGCAAAGTGATGTATAAATATATGTCTTGGCTCAATCCTTTAGTATTATCATAATACCAATTCTTTCGGCTTGCATCTAGAAGAATCTTGATAAAAATCTCCAGAAAATAAAGTCAAACATGTTAACACCCCATTTATGACCTTGAAAGAAGTCAAACTTTATTTTCGAACTTTTTTCAATTGCTATACTATAAGAATTCGGAATTTCCCCCATTATCGTACAGAGGGGCGACACAACAATGTTAACATTTTAAAAAACAATATTCATGATCAGTTTGATTAATTTGTGCTATTGGAAATCCTAACTCCTAAGAATTTCCTCGACGGTTCTTCCCAAAAGCGGCTAGTACCAGTCTCCTAGCTGCCTCGACGGTTTGTCCAACTTGTTCACTGTTTCCAATAGCAGGATTTACTTCAACAATATCAAGAGCTGATAATCTTCCAGTCGTATTCACCGTTTCAAGCAGTGTCATACCTTCTCGTAATGTAAGTCCACCGCGAACTGTTGTTCCTGTGCTTGGAGTTTCAATCGGATCTAAGGCATCAACATCAAACGATACATGAAGAGGTCTTCTATGTAGAGGATCTATCATACTAAGAGCAAACCGTACTGCTTCTTTTATGCCCATCAAATCAACTTCTTCCATGCTCAAGGAACATATCCCCAATTGATGAATTATCCTCCTTTCTTCGGGATCAACATCACGCAGCCCGATAAAAGCCAAATTTTTAGCAGACAGCCTGTTTTTTACCCAGGCCCATTCAGGAGACGAGGGCTGGTCTTGCAGTTCCTTCAACACAAAGGATAATGGCATTCCATGTAAATTTCCGCTGGGTGTACTTTTCACGGTATTTATATCAGCATGGGCATCGACCCATATAACACATGAATCTGGATAGGCTGTCAAGTGACCATGAACTGTTCCAGCACCTATACTATGGTCTCCACCCAGAGTCAACACTTTTCGATTACTTTGGCATATCTGAAACACTTTTCCACTTACGGTCTTGTTATACGATGCTACTTCATGCCAATTTTTAATTTTAGGATGGTGAACTTTGTCAATTTGTACATTACTTTCAGTAAGGTCTCCAAAATCCTCAATTTGATGTCCCAAATCCTTCAAGTTCTTTAACACTGACGATTCTCGAATTGCTTTTGGACCAAATGATGTTCCCTTTTTAGACTGTCCTTTTTCAAATGCAGCACCAACAACACCAATATGAATAGATTTCGTAAGAATGAGGCCCAAGTAAGGTGATTTTGAGACTGATATTACTGTTTTACATAAATTCATCCTTTAGCACAGCAAATTTATATTTTTTATCTTTTATTCTCTTTGCTTGGTAAACTCAAACTATGCATTATTAGTCATAATCAAGCCTTATATTATAAGAGTGACGTCATACGTTCTACCATCTGAAATGCTTTTAAAAGAAAGTGACGTCAGACCTTCTACCATCTTATTTTTTTTTAAATGGAAGTGACGTCATTTCTTCTAAAAGATTATCATTAGATACGAGGGCCACTGCATGATGACAATAATACATGGTAGAAGCCTGGTATGTGCTCAGAAAAAAGGTGTTAGGGTATTATGCGTATATATTATCTTTATTGGGGACGGTATACTGCCTATATACTTTTATTTCCAAGGAATGATGATGAAGATTTGGGTTGGGGTATCCAAAACTTAGAAAGGGATAACCACAATCCAAGACATATTATAATTATATTGTGATCCAAGACTCAATAGAAGCTAAATGACCAAATAGATATAACAAACATGATTTATTTGGGGGGGGGTCTAGTGAATTAAATTTCTATCCCAAAAGTAGCGAGATTTGAAACATTATACCCCAAAAAACCCACCTCCCAGATTTTTAGTCACTTGTCCCTCGAAGGTGAAAATTTTATAGCCCAATTGGCGGGAAATAACTCAACCTAGCAACACAGGAGGGGAGATTTTCTAGGGCTAATCAAGGGTCTGCACCAAATCGGAAGATTTGGGGTGGGGTATCCAAAACTTAGAAAGGGGTAACCACAGTCCAAGACACATTATAATTATATTGTGATCCAAGACTCAATAGAAGCTAAATGACCAAATAGATATAACAACATGATTTTTTTGGGGGGAGGGGGGTCCAGTGAATTAAATTTCTATACCAAAAGTAGCGAGATTTGAAATATTATAGCCCAAAAAACCCACCTCGCGGGTTTTTAGTCACTTGTCCCGCAAAGGGGAAAATTTTATAGCCCAATTGGCGGGAAATAGACCAACCTGGCAACACAAGAGTGGAGATTTGCTATGGCCAATCAAGGGTCTGCACCAATTCGGAGTCTTTTGTATTATGTTCACAGGAAAAGTAAATAAAAAAAGAATTAATTAAGGATAAAACGAGAGGATAATTTATAAAACATTGACAAGAAAGAATACGTTTATTTTGGGTAAAACAAAGCGTGGGGAAGGGGTAACAAAATTGTAAAAAAGTACTCTACCTTTCCTGTCTAAAGACCATGTGCTTAAAATGCTGAACTGATATTTAGAAACTGCGGGATGTTGGGGTTTGTCTCGCTTCCTTCACACGTTGGCCTAATATTTTAGTACTTCCAAGAATTATTCCAGTGACTTATTGAGGCTGTTCTTTGTTGCATAACAGACCATGGAGAAACATGTACGAACCTCAGTAAAAGTCCAATATCCAACTCATCAAGCCCTGAAAGTTTCAACTTAATGCCATCAGCTGTTCGTGATCACATCAACTTACAATTAAAACAATTTTTTACAAAATAGACGGTATCAAAAGCTACGGCCGTGGGGGGGGGGGTGACCCTATCCTTTGGCCATATCCTTGGGGGTTTAATCATATTATGAAGTATTGATGAGACCTAGATCTATGAAGTTACAAGCTACAAGTCTGGTTTCTATTAAGTTTAAAAGCGCCTTATTTACGAAACAAAAAAGCCTAATAAAAATACCGGGTATTTACGGGGGGGGGGGCATATTTTCCGCGTGGGGTATTTTCCACGGGGGCTATTTTCTAGAAGTATATATTCTGTGGGGGGGGTATCTTCCAGGGGGAAATTTTCAGCGGGGAGAGGGGGTATTTTCCGGGGGTTGGGGTATTTTCCTTGGGGGAATTTTTCACGGGGATGGTATTTTCTGGGGGGTTTAGTTCTGTTGGGATAATCACCATGGGCGGGGGGGGGGGGGGGTGGTAAACACCGGCCACCATAAATATATTTGCTGATATTAATTGCTGACAATTCTTAATAACTTCGGATTTCTTAAAGTTAAAAAACGAGAAAATAATTTAAAATGCATTTTGTTTTCTAAATTGCAAATTATTTTTGGTCTCTAGAATGCAGGAATGGTGTCAGCTCTACTCATCTTAGTTGCATTACTGTTGCATCTCTTGCATTATTTTTGGCTCATTACTCATCAGTTGCCTTTTGTTCAGGCCATCAGCTATGACCCTTATCCCAGAGGTCCCAGAATTTATTTAGACATTTAATTTTGTAGCTTGAAGGGTTCATCTTTTTTTTTGGTTTGAGGGGGGGGGGCAAATACTGACGGAAGAGATGAAACCGTTCATAGCCACGAAGGGTAAATTCTTGCCAATAGTTATCTAAACCTTTAAGGAAGGAAAACTGTTTTTACAATTTGATCTTTAGAAGGATTGTCACTAAAAACCTAAAATTCCTTCATTAGAACAAACATTTTGAGTTCTAGTTCCATTTTGAAGCAAAAGAGAAAATTAAACCACACCAAGCTAATATTTAAGCCATTTTATGGCTCAAAGCAACAATGTCGGCTTGAATATCGTGAACATCAACCTAAAGTTCGGAGAAGCAGGGTTGTCACGCATAGAGGGGGAAGGAACCCCTTCCTAATGCACTCAGCAAATCTGTTTTATTAGGTACGTGGGTTAATGGAAATATATGATGAAAAATAAATACGGAAGATATCTGTCTTAACCCATTAACGCCCAAGACCAGTTACTGGTAAAATTATGTGGTGCTTGCTTTAGTGCAGATATGTAGGGTTCTAACTTAAAGATTTGTGGTTCCAAATATCTTTTTCGCATCAACGGTGCAACCATGGTGCTCTGTTCCTATGTGGGAACGTTGGGCGGTAATGTTGTCTAGGAAAAATAAGAATACATATCTTTTGTCATGTTTATTGAAATTTAGAATAAAAGACGAATCCAACTTAGGCATGGAATTGCTCGTAGCAACGTTGCGAGTGAAGTTTGACGCAGCTCTTTCTGCACTCTAGCCTTGCATTTTTTTTCTTTGCATACTTGGCATGAACCCTGATTCTCTGCTGTCACCAGCACATGAGCCGTTGATTTCTTAGGGTAGATCCGCAGAGATTCTAATCTCCCACCATGACCTGGATGGTAGGTTTTGTTGTTGAAAGGACCCTGAACTTTTTTATGGAGGAATCCAATTTGTGGGATCTTTCCAGCCACGTCACCATCATGCAAGTGACGGTAGAACCGCCAAGCTGTGACCATGAGCGTGTAAAGAAGATTTTGGCTCATGATCCAATACCACTTTTTTCCTCGCAAAATTGGTCTGTATGCCGACAAAAAATTATCGACTAGATCAACGCCTCCCATTTCCTAATTATAAGGTTTCATCTTAATACCCTCAATTGTTGTCGATATATTGCTGAGGTTTCTTATTGGTACACAAACACAATACCTTTTGATTTAGTTTAAAGCCAGATTTAGTTTTAAAGAATAATGAGCAAATTTTATAATTGTGGGGGTTGACATGCCTAATATCCTCAAGGACATAGTTTCAATACTGTTTAATTCAATTATACTGAACAAAATGGCTG
>NC_142807.1:60356799-60434299 GCF_049724085.1 Artemia sp. Qi Xiang Cuo | reverse complement strand
ATCATAATATTATTATTTTTTATGTTTTACTCTTATAATAATGCATCATTTCAGTGATACCTTTCAGCATAAATCAGGCTATATGAAATACGACTCGTTAGTTTATATCGACAAAGCAGAGATAAGAATACACTTCTTTTTTTACTTCCAAAAATAAAGTGTACAAATTATTTTTCAAAAAAGTATTGTCATACATCATTTCCAATTTCGACGTCTAAATGGTTTGAATGTACAGTTAGCTTTTTGAGAAAATCCAAACAGGGGTTTCTCACTAAGCTAACCTAACCCAAAATGATTGCAACAATTGCTATTCTCCTTCTATTGATTGAGATGAAACTCTTCCATTGTAAACTCCACCATGTCTAAGTTAAATAAAAATATAAGAAGCAATTTAATCTCTAACACTGTGAAAAATTGGGTCTTAATTAATTCTGAGAGAGAGACAAGGGGAGGGTGGAAGTAGAATTTGATGTGTAATCCCGAGGACCGTACCGTATTCAGGACTTTTGTTTGGAGGTTATTCCTTTTTTTTGGGGGGGGAGGGAACAGAAGACACTTAAAACAGCATAAAAACTGTGTTTTTATACATTTGTATTACGTTTTTCAAAGTCAGACAAACATTTACAACCCTCATTGAGCCTTCGGGTAAATACAGAATTAGTTATAAAGAAGGGTCGGGGGAGTGGTTGGTAGAAATTGATATTTAATTCCTCCTAATTTCCAGGATTTTAAGGTACATATTTGGGGTTCGAGAAAACATTTCTTTCGAGAAAACGAGAAAACATTTAAAATACATTTGGTTTTCAGTAAAGTGCATTTGGTTTTCAGTAAAATACAAATTATGTGTGGTCTCTAGAATGCATGAAGGGTGTCAGCCCTACTCTTTTTAGTTGCATTACTTTTCCGTCTCTTGTATCTATTAAATTACTTTTGGCTCATCACTTATCAGCTGCCTTCTATTCAGGCCATCAACTATCCCCGAATTTTTGGGCATTTCCCCGTAAATCGCTTTGGTCTATTGATGCCTAGAACGCTTGGGCTTAGGGGTGCAAAAGACTTAAAGCCGGCTTTGATTAGGCTTGGACGACTACTTGACTTTATTTCTGATCATTTTGGTTTATTGTAGCTCGCTACTTTTTTTTGAAAAACTTCTTTCGTGGAAAAAGTTTTTAAAATTAATTTCAAGCCAAGTCTTTCGGTCCATACACATGGGTTCATTCATAATAGAATCATTTTTGAACCATCGGCAATGACTCTTGCTTTGCTCACTACGGTCATTTGAATTATTTTTTTCTATAATTTTCTTTTCCAGTGAAGTTAAATATTTGTTGCCTTTCTTGTTGAAATACTCGGAGGTCCCAGACATTATTCAGACATTTGATTTTGTAGCTTGAAGGGTTCATCGTTTTTTGTTCTTGTTTTGTTGTTCCCTCATTAGTGCAAACATTTTGAGTTCTAGTTCCATGTTGAAGCAAAAGAGGAAATCAAACTACACCAAACTAATATTTAAGGGCCATTTTATGACTCAAAGCAACAATGTTGGCTTGAATATCGTCAAAATCAACCTAAATTTCAGATAAGCAGGGGCGTCACGCATAGAGGGGTTAGGAACCCCTTCTTAATGCACTCGAGAAACCTATTTTATTAGGTACATGGGTTAATGGAAATAAATCATAACCTTAAACAGCCCCTGGGGAAAGGTATTTAAGTTACAAATTTAAAAACTGTCAACGTATAGTATTTGTTATTGGACGCATACATTTTTAGGGGGGGGGGGTCAATTTATCACGCAACCGTGATCTCTCTGTACCTTTAAAGGGGGTTACCCGGGCCCCAACCATTTAAACATTTGCCTCTCAATTACTTGGACTATCTATCTTGGTGTTTCTCTTTCTACAATTAGCCATGTCTTGATGCAACCTACTGCAAAATGATGCAACCCCTCCATAATAGCTAAAAACAAATGAAAAGATGCAAAGACGATTTGCTTGCCTATTCCGTAGAAAGGACAGAATGGACGCTATTTGTAAACTTTAATTTTGTTTTAATCTTGAAAGTTTCAAGCCTATCACACACTCAACGTCAAATAAGACTGTTCATCAATCTTCTTCTAGAGTCCTACCTGTTATCATCTTGTGATTTACTTTTAGTTTGTTAACCTCTTGAGATTCAAAATGGTTAGACAAAGACCGATCTGTCTTGAATGCAGATTAAGAGTGTTTTCTATTTCTGTTAAATGTGGAGGACGCAATTCTTTTTTCCTGTAGGAGCTGTAAAGTGTGCTGAAATTAATGCAGCTATATGAACAGAAAGTTGGTTGTATCAACTGTTCCTCTAAGGTTACTCCTGACATGCAGATGAACTTTCCAAAGTCACCTTTTTCGTCTTCTCCTCGCATCTCTTATCTTTCAAATTCAAGCGTTCGGATGTTTAGTTTCTTCAAGGAGATTATTACTGAATCACCGCTGACAATCGTTTCACAGAGGATGACTTCGATAGATAGACAGATAGATATTTATTGGGAAAAAGACTATCACAAACTCTAGTGGGCCGAATTCGCAGTTTTCCGTAAAAAAAAAATACAATAACAAAATAATAAAATAACATATTTTATTAGTATAAATGTTTTTACTTTTATAACTTTGACAAATCAAATAATATTAACATTTTCATTACTAAATATCAGTATATGTACATTAAACTGACAATGCACATTCATTTGTATTTTTTTCAGTAAAGTTCAAATTATGTTCTGGCTTTGGAAAGGCATAGGGGTTTTGAGCTCAACTCACGTTAATTTCTGCTCGTTTTGAGTTTGACTCGGTTATTTATTGTAATTTATGTTCGTTTTGGGTTTCATTTATTTATCGATGCTGATTTGCTGTGGTTTCACGCTTGGTAGATTATTTGATTTTATTTTTTCCAATTTTTGGTTTAATGGGGTTCTTTACTTTCCTTTGAAAAATATATTTTGTGGAAAAAGTTTTTTAAATTAATTTCTGTTCGTTTTATATTGACATAGTCTTTTCAGGGAAAAAGAAAATAATGCTTTAAATCTTTTTTTTTAACACTTTATACCGTAGTTTGGCCTGCTATTTGTATGCTGGAGAAACATTTTCAGCAATTTTTAACAACATACACCATTTTAAAAATCTGGGCACAAATAGTAGTGTTTAATTTAGTTTCGTACCTCCTCTAGTTGACCTGAAATGGAAAATTTGATATCATTCGCAAATAATTCTGTTTACTTTCTTTGATAGCTTGGATACACTTACGCTATTTTGATTTGGTTAAATTTTAAGAGCAGAAGTAGCCTCGAAAGTTTGAACATAATACCCTCAATCGATCTTGGGATACTGCTAAGATGCCTTATTGGGAATTAGCATTAAAACAGTGCATTTTAATTTAATCTTAAGGCAACATTTAGTTTTTAAACATAATGAGAAAATTGGAGGGGGGCGTGGGAGGTGATTATTTGCCCTCCAATCACTTTCGGCTATTAAAAAAGGCACCAGCCCTTTCTATTTTCATTCGAATGAGCCCTTTGCGAAGTTCCTATGACAACTCCTTTGATACGAAGTGCCCTGGTAAAAAAACAACAAAAAAAACACATTGTACCCACATCGATCTTTACTATAAAAATTTCAAGCCCTCCAATCAGTTTCGATTATTAAAAAGGGCAATAGACCTCCTAACTTCCAATTGAATTAACCCCTTTTGAAGTTTCTACGACAGAGCTATCTATACAAACATTATATGCCCCCAGGATATAACTTACAACCTTAGCCCTGGGGGCTCCGGGGGGTTGGTCATCCTCAAGTACATCTCCAGAACTTTCAACTACGTTGAACAAAATAGCTATCTCTAAACTTTGATTAAATGTGTTTGGGGAAATGGTGGGCGTGAGAGGGGGGTTAGTTACTCTCCACTCACTTTCGACTATTAAAAAGGGCCCTAGCCCTTTCAATTTCCAATCAAATGAGCCCTTTTTGAAATTTTGAAAACTACTCCCCATAGGCGGGGAGGAGTAGAATCAAGTAGAGATAGGAAGTGGTCAGAATAGAATCCTTCTTTTAAAACTTTGACCTCATGACTTGTGAACAACGCAACAACATGGTCTAAGTTAAACGTTGAGGAAAGGGGCCCAATGTATAAAAAGTTGTCACTCTTAGGCCATACAAAACAGTCGGGAGGTACGCAGACCCAAAAGATTTGTGATGGGGGAGACATTGTGTTAGTTATATCTAAATTAAAATCTCCGCTGATGATAACAGGTTTAGAGGCAACTTTTTTAAGAAAGATGCAAACCGTGAATCAGACTGTTCCTTGTTGTAATATTATGTCCCATTGCCCTGATAGCTGCAGAGGCAAAAAAAAAAGAAAGAAAAAACAAATATGCTGTCAATGCGAAATATTGTGCGACATCCACCTTTGTAGTTTTTCAAGCCAATGGATTTTCCTTGTTGTTCAAGCCAAGTTACTGTATGTTTCCCTTATACAGGTTTTGGACAGGGTGGTTTTAATAGTATGTTGTGTGTTTCAATCTGACTCTATTTATAAAAGTTATTGGCTGTTCTATTTCTTAGTTTGGGATGTGATCATCTCTTACTAGATTACCATACTAGCTACTGCTGCAACCAGAATAAAACCTGTGTGCAAACAATTGGCAGTTTGCACTATTTATAGCCCCTGCTCAAGGGGTTCTAGTGGTCATGCCATTCCTAGAGAAATGTTTATTGGACCTTTCAGCTATTTTAAACAAAATACCTTTCTAAAATTTTGATCAGACGTCTTGTGGGCTTACATGGGTGCCAAATATCAAAATAGGATATGAGAGGGGAGCTGGCTGCCCTTCAACCACTTTTGAAACTTGAAAAGAGCCCTAGAACTTTTGATTTTCAACCAAATGAGCAATTTATGAAGTTTCCACAACTACCCATTCCATATAAGGTGACTAGGGGAAAGAAATTATACTTTGCAGGCATAGCCTATGGCTCTTTTCTTAGGCAGCACTCTAGTAGTGCCTCTGACCTGATTTCTGTGCTATACCAAAATATTAATGTTTTTAGCATTCAAAAATGAGTTTTCTGCAATATTGGGGTAGGCCCCACAAACTTCACTAATAAAATCTACTTTAGGGTAGTTTAATATTAGATTTTGTAATTGTGCAGAATGATTCCCATTAAGAACTTAGCACTAAAACAATCATATCATGTCATTTACTATTCAGCACTTTCTAAATATAATGGTTTTTACTATAAGAATTGCATCCGAGTCCTTCTGGGAGTAGTAAGTGTGTGACGGCACTAGACCCTTAAGGTCCAAACCGGCGGTGCTGATCTCCATTTCGTGGCCCTTCAGCCAGGAAGTACAATGGGGGGCTGGGGGCCAGCCATCCTGTGCAAGATTCAAGACCCTTTTATTGCGCTGACAAACAGGATGAAGTATCATTAATCTAGCTTGCGGTTCACAAGCCTATCAATCAATCAATCAATCAATCAATTTATTAATACTAAAAAAAACAATACAATTACAAACTTAAAAATTTAAACACGCCCAAGAAGCTAAGCTTGTACAGGGCCAACAAAATAAATAAGACACTATTATAAAGCACTAAAAAAAAAAAAAAAAAAAAAAAAAAAAAAAAAAAAAAAAAAATTTCATAATATACATTTATGAAAATATTATAAATAATAGGATAAAATTGCAGATTTATTTTAAATATATTTAATTAAAAAAAAAAAAAAAAGACATAAATGTGGATAGAATGCAAAAAATGAAGAAAAAAGGGGGAAAATACTATACTGGAAATACCCAGCGAGAAAGTGCCTTTGCAGAAAGAGATAGAGGGACATCAGGAGGGATGGAGTTCCATAGTAAAATAGATTGATAAACAGGAGACCTCTGACCTGCTGTCGATGAACGATTAGGTAAAATGAACCTGCGATAAGAGCTACGTAAAGAAGAAGAATACCTACCTGAGCCTGACAGAAAGAAAAACTGCTGCAGAGATGGTGGGAGTCTACCTAGAAAAGCAGAATGTGCTAAATAAAGGTAACTTTTACCCACAATACGATCCAGCGGAGCTATTCCAGTATCATTATAAAGATCAGAGGAAGGGTAAAAACGAGGTAGAAGAAAAGTAGCCTTCACTGCCCTATTTTGGGCTCTTTGAAGTGAGCAGAGAAGAGATTTATTAGTACTACCCCAGACAGAACAGCAATAAGAAAGGTAAGGAAAAATAAAAGCATAATAAAGAGAAAGCATAACATCAGGGGGAAGAAATGAGTTAACCCTGTATAACAATGAAGATTGGCGGAGGACAAGGGAACGGGTATGAGTTATATGGGGTTTAAAAGAAAGAAAACAGTCAAGATACACACCAACAAATTTCACAATAGTAGCTTGCGGTATAATATCATTCCCATAAGTCAGGATGGTTGGTTCCCCTGCGTCTCTCATACGATAAGGGGTTCTAAAGTGTACAATGGCACTTTTTTGGCTGTTGAGAGTCATACCATTTGACCAGCACCAATCTTTTACTTTATCAAGAAGACCTTGAGCTAGGGAAATGGCAGATGGCAGGTCCACTGCAGCAATCAAGAAGTTACTGTCATCAGCAAAAAGTATAGGGTGCACAAGGGGATGAAGACCATCAACAAGATCATTAATATAAATTAAAAACAAAAGTGGTCCAAGCACAGAGCCCTGTGGGACGCCTTTCACAATCGGCAAGGAAGAGGAAGAAGTACCATTAACCGAAATCTACTGAGATCTCCCTGAGAGGTAAGACCTAAACCATTCAAGTGGGGCTCCATGCACTCCAAATGAAGATAATTAGGACAAAAGAACAGAGTGAACGACCATATCAAATGCCTTTGAAAAGTCAAGAAATAGACCCAAAACACACAAGCCCTTGTCAAGATTAACACGCACAAAATCTGTTGCATCTGAAAGTGCATGCAAGGTAGAGAAACTGGGACGAAAGCCATACTGATGGTTAGTTATGAGAGAATTACCTGCAGTCATATTAGTACTAAATACAAATGAAGAGAGTCTACAATACACTACTTTTTCAACAACCTTAGAAATTACAGGAAGGAGAGAAATAGTTCTATAGTTTGAAATTAGAGATGAATCACCTTTTTTAAACAAAGGTACAACATTAGCAACCTTAAATAAATGAGGAAAAACACCAGAAGAAAGAGAGAGGTTAGTTATGTGTGAGATGGGGTTAGAAACAAACTGACCAATTTTTTTAAGAACATTACAGCTCAAACCAAAACCATCAACTGAACAGCTACTTGAAAGCTGAGAAATAATGTTAGAAATTTTGGTATCAATGCATGGGAAAAGGAAAAATGACTTTTCTGCTAAGGGAAAACTACTTACTCTTCTGTAGGGTGGAATAGGAACTGAAGGAAGTGAGGTAAAATACGAATTGAAGGCGCTTGCTAAAGAATTTTTGTCCACAAAAGATCCACCAGCTTTCCTGTAACGACAAGGGGGGACTGTTTGAGTTTCTTGCGGGAAAGAGCTTCATTAACTGCAGTCCAAACCTTTCGTAAATTCCCCTTACACTCATCAATTCGACGCGAAAAATAGAGCTTTTTGGCTGCACGTACTGAAGAAGTAAGCACTAATTTTTATGAAGTTTATACTTCAAAAGATCATCCTGTGTCTTACTTTTACATGCAGCCTTAAACAGAGACGCCTTCATATGTGTAGCATTGATCAGACCTCTAGACATCCATGGACATTTAGGTATGGAATTCCTTGGCCTCTTTCTAAGAGGAAAATGCTTATCCAACAGAGCTCCCATACGACACAAAAATAAACTCGTTGCACAATCAACATCATTAGCTTCAAGAACACTAGACCAATCATTACTCTGAAGACTATGTATTAAATTAGAAATTTCTTTATCTGTGGAAGTTCTAAAAGAAAACTCACCCCGCTCATCCACAACAATCTCAGTTTGAGGCACAAAAAGTGAAACATAAATAGGGAAGTGATCAGAAAGATCAGTGAAAACAAGACCAGAAGTAAACTTCAAATTCGAAGAATGAGAAATGAAAATATTGTCTATTAAAGTGGCAGAATTTCTAGTAGGGTCAACACGAGAAGGAAAAAAAATTTAAGGAAGTAGACCAGCAGAAGAAAGCACATCAAAGAGATGGTCACATTCATCACTTGATCCAATATTTAACATATTACAATTAAAATCTCCCAAAACACAAATACGTTTTTTAGAGAAAGACCCCACACAAGAAAGTTGATCAAGCAAATCGCAGAACAAATGTGTTGGAAAAGGAGGGGGCTTATAAAACAAACAAACAGTGTCACATGCAAACTGGCTTTTCAGATCAATAACAAGAGAATAAACTGTCCTACTATTTGACACTACTGATGACACAGATTGTTGTTGGAAGAATGCTTTTTGAAATATGTATAGGTTTTAGTGTTGCCCCAAAATGAACCTCATGTAGGGACTCTTTCCAAAGTTGGACTGCTTACTCCATCTGTTTTCCTGTTAAAAAGAAGAATCACATCAATCCTATAGCAATTCTGACTCTTTGGCAATTCATACAAAAGGTAAGTTATGTCAAATACCAAAAACAGTTGGCTAATTAAGGGTAATACCAGACAAACAATCCCTAGACGTCGATAACAAGGCCTTTATCAGTGCTATACATAAAGCTCACTGTAAGGAGGAGGAGGAAGCTCCATCACTTCTTCATACTTTGGAGGACTATCAGATTTTGCATCGTAGGGCGTGGCATTTTGTATCACGGGAATGGTATTCACTGCTGTATCTTGGCGTTTGATCAACAATTTGCGAACCAAAACGCCTAATATAAGTAATATAAAAGGTATTAGAGCTATTATGAACAGGATGTTCTCAAATATAAGAAAACTCATGCATACAATATAAATTACAAAAAAAACAGCCATATAAGCATATAAAAAATCATAAGCAATCTTTACTGTATCTTTGTAAACACAATTGCAAACACAAGCGATCATTATATACGCTAATAATACAAGCGTTAATATACTGAATATTAGAAATATTAGTTCTTTTACGGGCATAAGCAATGTTTGCTTAGTTCAACTCTAAAACGATACTAGAATCTACTATTCGTCAGAATGCTTAAAAGTTCTTCAAATCTTGCTTGTAGGACTGAGTTTACATAACTATTTTCTTTTATTTGAAAAGTATAGCCTATTATCATAGAATATTTTTGCATTCATTAGAAAAAATTATTGATGAAATTTAATGTCTCCAACTGTTTATTTAAACAACAGACTTTGATATTTCGTCATATGACGACTCCATTCTCAAACAAATTTCAATTGGTTATCGCTTGTTCCTAAGTTATCCCTTAAAGCTATTCTTAAGTTGTCGGTCGTTACTATCCGTAGAAGTGAGCAATAACTGTGTATGTATGTCTGTATTTATGTATTTAGTTATTTTGTCTCGAAAACAGCTCATTATTTCTTAGGAAAATTTTGTATCTTGGTATATTCTGGCCTAAAAAACGAACTAGATGGGTCAGAAGATTTAAAAAATTTGTTAAGAGCCTTAATTCTGGGGGAAAAATATTTATATGTGTGACGTAATTTTTAAACACATCAATGACGTCATGTACAAACGTAATTTTGAATTAAACTTAAAAGTTTCAAATTTTGTTTATATTGAATGTCCAATACAAATGAATAATGAATACATTCGAAAAGCATATATACGTCATATTTGACTGAGTAGTGGTTGCAATGCTGATTTTAAATATATAAGGTTCATCAAGTTTAGTCTTACCCATCAAAAGTTACGTACCTGAGAATATTTGCCTTATTTTCGAAAAAAGGAGGAAACACCCCCTAAAAGTCATAGAACCTAAATGAAAATCACACCATCAGATTCAGCGTATTAGAATACCTTACTGAAGAGGTTTCAAGCTCCTACCTACAAAAATGTGGAATTTTGTATTTTTTGCCAGAAGAAAGATCACAGATGCATGTTTATTTGTTTTTTATTTTTTTCCCAGATTGAACGTATCAACCCAGTGGCCCTTGAATATTGCGGGAGGGCTCATTCGAACGAAATTTAAAAGTTCTAGTGCACTTTTTAAGTGACCAAAAACATGGAGGGCAAGTAGGCCCCCTTCGACGTTCATTTTTTTCCCAAAGTCACCCAATCAAAATTTTGAGATAGCCATTTTGTTCAGCATGGTCGAAAAATATAATAACTATGTCTTTGAGGATAACTTAATCCCCCACAGTCCCCAGGGGAAGGGCTGCAAGTTATGAACTTTGCCCAATGTTAATATATAGTATTGGTTATTGGGAAATATACAGACGTTTTCAGGGGGGAATTTTTTCTGGTAGAGGGGGGGGGGTAGATCGGGGATTACGTGGGAGGATCTTTCCATGGAGGAAGTGTTCGTGGGGGAAGAGACATTGCTATGAAGGGGGCGCCAGATTTTCCAGCATTATTTAAAAAAACGATCAGAAATTAAATAAAAAAAGCAAGTTTTAAACTGAAAAACTTCTCAACATCAAAATTTAAAACAAACAGAAACTGTTACGTCTGTGATTGGGCTCACCCCCTAGTCAAAACTTCACTCTTTACGCTAAAGTGTTTTTTAGTACTTTCATAAGAGCTATTTATTCTAATTAACGGCCTTTGTGATTAAGGGTCATTCTTAAAGAATTGGAAAAAAAAAATTCGAACTTTAGCGTAAAGTACTAGGTATTGACTATGGAGGCGAACCCCCCTAATGTACGTAATTAAAATATGCGAATACAGAAGTTCGTTGCGTAAGTTAATTCGTAAGCTACGTATATTTATTACTAATAAAAACGTTCGTAAATAAAATTAAACAACTTTCGAGATAGCCATTTAGCCAAAAAAAAGGAAAATTAATATGCAAGTTTCGTTTTAATTATTCATGTAAGCCAAAATCAAAACCTGCATTAATTTTAAAACGTTCAGAAATTAAATACAAAAACAAGTTTTTTAACCCGAAAGTAAGGAGCGACATTAAAACTTAAAATGATTAGAAATTATTCCGTATATGAAAGGGGCTGTCCCCTCCTCAACGCCTCACTCTTTATGCTAAAGTTTGACTCTTTCTCACAACTCTATTTTTTAAAACAATAAAAAAATTTAGCATAAAGAGCGAGGCGTTGCGGCGGGGACAGCCCGTTTCATATATGGAAAAATTTCTGTTTGTTTTAAGTTTTAATGTCGCTCCTTACTTTCAGTTAAAAAAAACTTGTTTTTGTATTTAATAATATCATTGCTTGACAACATTCTTGTCTAAGGGCCCTTCTGAAGGAAAGACTACAATAATGAAATTCTTAATTCAAAATATGCAGAAAATCTTTGTGTTAGGGTGAACTTGGGTAATTCCGACCCCTTATCGAGTTTTTTTCAGCTTAATTTGTTCCCAAAATTTTTCTGGAGGTGCTGGCACAATTAAAACTATTTGACGTTGTTCTCGGTCATAGTTGTAATATTCTTCACAATCTAGAAAGTTCACAAGCATTGTTGTTTCCGTGACTTACTGCACTTACTGCACTCATCTCAGAGGGGTCGGACTTGCCCCCTAGTATGGGGTAAATCTGACACCCCTAGGCAGATCCTATGTATGCAAAGATAAAAATTCTGTCACCCTAAGACATGATAGAGGATACCTCTATGTACAGGGAAGTTGTACAAAACAAGAACTTTCGTTAATAGTTTGTATGTGCCACAGAGGAGCACAGGTTTTCTGCTTCTCTACTATGGGGTATTTCACTTCTCTACTCTACTATGGGATAATTCCGACAGTGTTGGTCTTACCCCATACATAGAATAAGTCTCTGAGAATGGTATTTTTCAACTTGTTATTGTAAATATGAAAAAGGTAACACTGTACTTCAAACAATGGGGAAAAATTGTAATTTCAATTAGTATAAGAGATTTTTTTTTTTTTTTTAGTTGAAAAAAATTAGTTTTTATTGAAAAAACAATTTCAATCAGAATTGGAGGGAGTCGACAAAGGAAACTTTTGATCACTTGTGCTTCTTAGTGTGATTCTTGTACAGAGTGACGACATGTCGAATTTGGAATGATGGTAGAGAGTGAAGGGACCAGCTGCAGAAAGCTTTAATGGTCCTGCAAAGATGTATTCTTCTTCAACTTCGTCAATGTCATCTTTTTTTAGCCAGTCATATGAATAGTCGCTAGGCTCAGGCAGCAAAGATATTTTATACAAACAAGATTTTTGTCAGGAAAATCAAGCACCCTTCCAATATACCAGCCTTATTGATCACGTTTGCTATCGTGTGCTACAGCATAGTATTCATTTAGCTGTATGTTTAGCTTCTTTTTCTGCTCTTCTTCATTCTTACTATCAACAATATAACTTATGTCCATTTGGTCAGTTGAGGAACCCAGAGAGATGTCAGAGTCTTCACTGGAAAGATCATCTTTCTTTTCCTTTTTCAGCTTTGGCTTGATTGTCTTCTCTTTTACTTTCCCTATTTTGTTCTTGAGCTTTTCTTTTTTCTCTTTCTCTTTCTGTTCAAGCACTATCAAATCCTCTACAAAAGTGATTATTTCAGCTTCCCAAGCAATTCTCTGCCTACCGGATGTCCCGGGTGCTGAGACATTAGGAGGAGGGCGGTGTGCTATAAATAAATGTATATTGTTATTCCAGCACGTATCAACTGCAATCTGATTGACAAGGCAAAGTTTAATGCAGCCAATTTAAAACAATATGTTGAGACAAAGAAATCAGAGAGTCAGAATTTAACAAGAGTGACAACCACAGTGAATACTGCAACTGCTCAGATTACTATGCATTGTTAACATTATGAATAGTTGGCAAATTTACTGATATCTAGGCTAAAATTGCAAAAAAAAAACTAGCCACATTGTATACACGGGGTAAATCCGCCCCCGTGTCGGAGTTAATCCTGTATGAAGTAAGTCCGACATGTCGGGTTTACCCCAAATTCTTGTTTTTCCGGGTAACTCCGACACCCCTTGTATCTCTTGACTGATTTGAGAACAAAATACTAATAAATTACAGGAATTACTTAAACTATCCTATTAACTTATCAGCTATTTAGAGTCGTTTTATCATCTCTCTATTCTTTGTCACTATCAGTTAAAAATTGCTATCTACCTCGTGGCCAACAAAAATGCCTTCCACAAAATTTTGAAATTCCTTTATGACAAAGCGATTGAAAATGGCGGAAATATTGAAGGCTGTTGTCAAGTACCCAAGCCAAAGGAAGAAGTTTGCATATGGAACCACAGATAGTTTAATCACTAAGCCAGATGAGACGGGGGTGTCGAAATTACCCCTGGGTCCAACTTACCCTAGTTCACCCTAAACATATTTTCTGAGTTTCTTCCAAATTTATTAATGCTTTCTCAACATTTACTTGTTTCATTTTTAATATAATGTTTTCTATTCTTCATTTTTGTGTGTACCCGTATTTGAAACTTTTGCAACAATACAGAATTATTTCTTAATAAAGATTTACAAATACCTGTCTCAAAGATTCTAGAAATTAAAAAGATTGTTATTTTGTTACATGTTCAGTTTGGCTATTTAAACACAAATTAGTCACCAATATGTATAAGTCACCAAGTATACATAAATTGTGCAAATTAGTAACCTGTAAGGTTTTCAATGTAATTTTAAATATGAGTACATTCAGAAAGCAATAATCATTCCAACAATAATGAAAATAAAACATAAATACATCCATATAACATAAATTTTCTGCATACTATAAAGTAATCTTTTTTATTACAGCCTTTCCACAAGAATAGTCCATAGACAAAAATGATGCCAGGGGTGAGGGCACAATCAGAAATTGCAACAATTATTATCTTTGGTAAAAGTAACATAATAAATAGAGAATCTAATGGTAGGGAGAATCTATCTCACTTTTTGGTATCACTTTATTGGTTATGAGCAAGCCTTAAATTTAGCGGATAGAAGAGCTTTAGCCAAGGTCCTATCTTTGTATGGTATTTCAGATAAATACATTAAAGTGTCTAGTGCTATGTATGAAAATATTATTGCTGCAGTTACAGTACAAAATGAGTAGCTTTTTACATTGGTTGCATGTATAGAAGCCCCAGTTCCCCTAGCCTTGAATCCTCCCTACTTGCTATGAGTACTTCAATTGATGTTAAAATGAAGCTATGAGGAAACATAATTATTGTTGGTGATTTTAATCTCCAAAATATTCAATGAGTGAACGGATTCGGTTTTTCTGAAAATAGTTTAATAAGACCATTCCTGGAGTGCCTATTTAATTATTCTTTGTACCAGGCAGTTAACTTCCCAACAAGATATACAAATGGTCAGAACCCTTTGCTACTTGATCTTCTACTAGCAAAAGACCAAGAGTCTATAATAAGCATCGAGCCCCTACCACCATTTGGAGCTAGTGACCACATTGTCATAAGTTGCAGTTTTAGACTGTATCCCCAAAGACTAGAATTTACAAAACACGTGTACACTGATTACAGTCATTGTACACTGATTACAGATTACACTGTTTACACTGATTACAGTCACATATTCGTCAGGAACTGACTCAATGTGATTGGTCTTTCATTGAGAATACAGATGTGGAAGAGTCATGGACAACTATGAAAACAATATTATTGAAGTCTATTGAAAATCACTCTTCTACAAAATGGAAAAGGAAACCAAAAACCCTCCCCTATATTACAAAAGAAATTAAAAGGCTAGGAACAGAAAAAAGAAATACTGGAAGCTGTACACAAAGAATCAAAACCAGGCTGGCTATTACACGAAATATAAACAGGCACGTAACCAGCCGAGAAGTCTCACCAGAAATACCACCGAGAAGTATGAGGAATCAGTGGCAGCTGCGAAAAATATCTGTGAGTCTTGGTTGATAACAAGCTCAAATTCAACTTACACACGCAATTTGCAGCAGCCAAAGCCAACCAAACTCTCGGTATAATAAAGAGAACGTTCTGCAGTAGATCTCCAGCAGTGATTACTAAGCTCCTAAAGGGCCTGATCCGACCAAAATCAGAATTTGGGATGTCCATTGCCACGCCAGTTAACAAGCTTGACCAATCAATTCTGGAATCGGTGCAGCAGCGAGCAACGAAATGCATAAGGGGTTTTCAAAATTTGTCGTATTCTACCAGATTCCAGAGGCTCAATATACCCTCTCTCACGTACTGACGTAAGGGAGAGGATGTATTGATGACATACAAATTGATCTGCAACCACGATATCATCCCTGACTTATTCCAGTTAGATACATGAGGGCACCCCCTGAAGCTCTACCAGAAACGTGCTAATACAAGGCTGCGAAACAAATTTTTCTCCAACCGTGTGGTTGGCCTATGGAATTCCCTTAGCCAGAATGCAGTCACGTCCCCTAATACCGAAGCCTTCATGTCAGCTGGTGCAGCAAGCCATGGCGCACTGTTTGAGATGCGCCCGATAACCAGAGTCACCATCATCATCATTGACTGGCGTCTACAGGATTCGTCCTTATCGCTGGCAAATGCGATTTAAGGTAAGGTAATTTAAGGTAATATAAAATCAGGATTTAAGCAGGATCGCATTCTATCCCGATTTATAGACTATGGATCATGTTGATGGACTTTGTCCTAAGGAGCACAGCAAAGGTAACAGAAAAACATGAGTCAAAGATGGAGGTAAAACTCTCCTAGACTTAGATTATGCTGACAATTTAAGCATTCTAGACAAAAATAAATGAACTTATCAAGATTCTGCAGGTTCAGGGTCCAAGAATAGGATTGAATATTAATGTCAAGACTAAGTTGATCAGACTAGGAATATTGTGAAGGCGAAGAAGTGAAATTGGATAATGAGAAGATCGATCAAGTGGACAGCTTCAGTTACCTAGGTGGTATTATTAGTAAAGATGGTGGGTGCAGTGAAGAGATTAAAAATAGAGTAGCCCAGGATGATTTTTCACAGTTGAAAAAAGTTTGACAGAATAGGAGGATAAGTCTGCAAACGAAGATTGAGCAAGAGTGATGACAGTGGTCAAGTATGGTTTTGAAATATGGATGCTCTACAAAATGGAGGAGGATTTGCTGGATATTTTCCAGAGGAATTTGCCTACAGATTGTTTTGGAATTTTGTGGTGCTTGCTTTAGTGCAGTGATGTAGGGTTCTAACTTGAAGATTTGTGGTGCCAAATATTTTTTCGCATCAACGGTGCAACCATGGTGATCTGTTCCTATGTGGGAACGTTGGGTGGTAATGTTGTCTAGGAAATATATGGATACATATCTTTTGTCATGTTTATTGAAATTTAGAATAAAAGACGAATCCAAGTTAGGCATGTAATTGCTCGTAGCAACGTTGCGAGTGAAGTTTGACGCAGCTCTCTCTGCACTCTAGCCGTGCATTTTTGCTTTGCATACTTGGCATGAACTCTGATTCTCTGCTGTCACCAGCACATGAGCCGTTGATTTCTTAGGGTAGATCCGCAGAGATCCTGATCTCCCACCATGACCTGGATGGTAGGTTTTGTTGTTGAAAGGACCCTGAACTTTTTTATGGAGAAATCCAATTTGTGGGATCTTTCCAGCCACGTCACCATCATGCAAGTGACGGTAAAACCGCCAAGCTGCGACCATGAGCGTGTAAAGAAGATTTTGGCTCATGATCCAATACCACTTTTTTCCTCGCAAAATTGGTCTGTATGCCGACAACAAATTATCGACTAGATCAACACCTCCCATTTCCTGATTATAAGGTTTCAAGATAATACCCTCAATTGTTGTCGATATATTGCTGAGGTTTCTTATTGGCACACAAACACAATATCTTTTGATTTAGTTTAAAGCAACATTTAGTTTTAAAGAATAATGAGCAAATTTTATAATTGTTGGGGGTTGACATGCCTAATATCCTCAAGGACATAGTTTCAATGCTGTTCAATTCAATTATACTGAACAAAATGGCTGCATTTAAATTTTGACTGGATGCGTTTGGAAAATGAATGTGCTTGAGAGAAAGGCTGCTTACCCTCCAATCTCTTTTTACTCTTAAAAAGAGCACCAGAACTTTTAATTGTAGACTAAAATTTCGATGATATTCTTAACTATTATGGAAGGGTGCTGCCTATGATATTGCTATATGCCCTTTTGAAAAGCTACATGCATACAGTTTTTTTCGTTTCTTTAAAACTCGTCCTAAATGTTCCCTAAAAGTTTCACCTTAATACGCTTTGCTAAATTTATTACAGTAACTGTAGTGGTCGTATTGGAAGTATACACACAGTGCATTCTGGCTAGTTCAAAATCCCCCACAACTTACCCCCAAAGGTCTAACTTAAAAATAAATGTTTTTCTTCAGATATTGCTTTGTCACCTTTTTGAAAGTCCACATGCTCATAGTTTGTTTTGATTTAGTTCAACAACCACCTAAATATTCCTTAAAAGCTACACCTTGATACCCTTAGCTTGTGAAATGACCCCTGGTAAAAAAAAAACAAAAAAAACAACAAAAACAGCAAATAAACACGTATCCGTGATCTGTCTTCGTGATCTTGCTCGTTTTGAGTTTGACTTGGCTATCTCTTGTAATTTCTTTTGGTTTTGAGTTTCATTTATTTATTAAAAGTGATTTGTGGTAGTTTTACACTTAGAAAATTATTTAAATTTGTTTTTGCTCGTTCTTGGCTTAATGGAGCTCTTTACTTTTCTTTGAAAAACTTGTTTTATACAAAAAAGGTTTTTTAAATTAATCCGTATGAAGGACAAGCGAAGCAAATGTGCAAGGGTGCTATTATGCACCCTTTCAAGATATTATTGATAATTACTTCTTCATTGACTTTTATTCTGTCATTCCAGCAGTTTATTTCCAGCTTCTTCAACCATTTATCTTTTTTAAACTGCTTTTTCAGCCATATCTAATGTAAATTTGAAGTTCTAGGGGGGGGGCGTAGCTAACCCCCTCTTCCCCCCTTCCGTACACTAATGTATATATATATATATATATATATATATATATATATATATATATATATATATATATATATATATATATATATATATATATATATATATATATATATATATATATATATATATATATATATATATATATATATATATATATATATATATATATATATATATATATATATATATATATATACATTCTTAGACCACACTGGCTATACATGACAAACGAAACTCAGAGAAGAGAGAAAGTAACAAAATGAAAAATAAAATCAAAAAGGGTGAAAAAACGAGGATTTTGTCAGCCAGCGAACCATGAAGAAGACAAAATATAAGCAAATATTTCGATATATTCGAATACTCTTTACAATTTCACCTCTGAAATTGGAGGTGAAATTGTAAAGAGTATTCTTGATTATAGGCCATCTTTGTCACTTTCAACTCAATCAAAGGAAGAAATTAAAATCCTCCGAAATTTAAAAAAAGACAAAAACACAGTAATTACGAAAGCGGACAAGGGAAACACAGTTGTAATTATGAATTCTGCAGATTATGAATTAAAAGTTAACACCCTTTTAATGGATAAACATATTTACAAAAAAATAAATTTTGATCCCACGGACAAATACACACAGAAGTTGAGAAATGAACTAGGAATTTTAAAAGATACTAGACTAATTACCCCTCAAATGTACAGAAACTTTTATCCTAAAGGTTGTTCAGCCCCCAAGTTTTATGGTCTGCCTAAAATCAATAAGAAAGATATTCCGTTACGTCCAATTGTAGCATGCTATAGTTCTCCGGCTACGGGTATAGGAAGTTTCTTAGCCACCATTTTTAAGCCTCTTTTAAGCACACAGAAATCCTATATTAAAAACTCCATAGATCTTGTTGAGAAGTTAAAAAATCAAAGTACAACAGCAAATACGGTTTTATCTAGTTTTGATGCAGTTTCTATGTACACTTCATGCGATGTTCATAAATGTGAGCAGGCTTTACAAAGAAAATTGGAGGAAAATTCAGCTTGGTTGGATTACAAAACTTTAGAAATTGATACAATAATGACCCTTGTCCGTCTTTGCAGCAAATACTCCTCGTATTTTAAATTCCAAAACAAATTTTATCTTCAAATAATGGGCTTATCCATGGGCACTGTCTTGTCTCCTTATTTTGCAAACTTTTACATGGATTTCATAGAACAGTCTGCTTTGAATAGTTTCCAGTTAAAACACTCAATCTGGTTTCGTTTCGTTGATGATATCCTTTCTATTTGGGAACATGGACAAGACTCTCTAAGAGATTTTTTTGCACATTTGAACTCTTATGATTCGAATCTCCAGTTCACAATGGAACTCGAAGACTCAGGTAAGCTGCCTTTCTTAGATGTTCTGATTATAAAAACTAATCCTAGTCTTGAATTTTCTATATATAGAAAGCCGACTCATAATGATCGATATCTACATTTCTCTTCCCACCACCCTCCTTCTGTAACAAGAGGGGTAAAAATCTCTTTAGTCGACAGAGTTTTAAAAATTTGTTCCCGTAATCATATAAATTCTGAACTAAATTATGTCAAAGATATTCTTTTTTGCAATGGTTACCCAATCAAACTCTTTGAAAATATAATAGATAGACGATTAAAAAAGATAAAAGAACAAAATAGGCAGCTTGTCCCTCTTGATTCAGTTACACCGGCAATTGAGAAAAAAACTTTCATCTTTTTACAATACATCCCGAAACTTGGCGATAAAATTAGAAAAATTTTAAATAAACATAATCTCTCTGTTTCTTTCAGAACCGAACAAAGGGTTGAAAATTTTTTTAACTCAGGAAAGGATAAAACAGACCCTGTACTGGGTAGTGGTGTCTACAGAATCCCGTGTTCTTGTGGAAAATTTTACATTGGTAGAACCCATCAACAACTAGGTGAACGTTTGCATGAGCACAAAATTTCAATAGACAAGTCCCTGAGATTAAAAAATAACAATGACAACTTTGATTCGGCATTGGCTTCGCATATTTTCGTAAACCCGACCCATCTAGTTCTGTTTGACGAGGCAACTTTAATATCAACTGTTAATGGCGTAACACAAACTTTTAAGGAGGTAATTGAGATAAAAAAATATATGAACCAAAATTTAGCAATAAATAGAGATACTGGAGATATTTCATTAAGCCCAATTTACGACAGTTTAATCTTGAAGGACTCAATCAATATTTTCACCCGAAAAAACTTAAAATAACCTATTTTCATATCTAATGAAAACCGAAATTGTAGACCAGCCAAAATTAATGCAAGACGAAAGATCCTTACACAATCATCTTGGTAAATTTCATTTTCATTGATTCCTGCCTGGTTTTTTATTCAGTGTCTATTCTGTCTTTGTACAGGAAACTTCGAATGGTTAGATTCTCGTTTTTTTTTTGTTCCCTTTTTTGTTTTTGTTTATCACTGAGGACGACTTGGCGGAGGTCCTTGTCGAAATATTTGCTTATATTTTTTCTTCTTCATGGTTCGCTGGCTGACAAAATCCTCGTTTTTTCACCCTTTTTGATTTTATTTTTCATTTTGTTACTTTCTCTCTTCTCTGAGTTTCGTTTGATATATATATATATATATATATATATATATATATATATATATATATATATATATATATATATATATATATATATATATATATATATATATATATATATATATATATATATATATATATATATATATATATATATATATATATATATATATATAAAAATATATATATATATATCAAAATCTTGCAAAGTACAATCGAAATCTTGGCTGGTATTTTTAGAATCTTATCTGAATTTATCAAACATTTTATGCCATCTATTTTGCAACAATTATAGATAGGAGCAAAACTGAATTTTAAGCTAGATTACACACATGATTTTTTTTTTTCCAAAGACTAAAATGTAGGTTAGTTTAAGAAGATCTAGGGGCAATATAGGAATCCAGTTAAATGTAAAAATGTCTTTTTGAATAGAAGAAAAAATGTGTGTACACAAAACATGCAGTGTTACAGTTTGAAAAGTTTTAAATAAAACTCTTGCACATTTGCTTCGCTTGTCCTTCATACGGATTAATTTAAAAAACCTTTTTTTATAAAACAAGTTTTTCAAAGAAAATTAAAGAGCTCCATTAAGCCAAGAACGGGCCAAAACAAATCTAAAGAGTTTTCTAAGTGTAAAACTACCACAAATCACTTTTAATAAATAAATGAAACTCAAAACCAAAAGAAATTACAAGAGATAGCCAAGTCAAACTCAAAACGAGCAAGATCACGAAAACAGATCACGGATAGGTGTTTATTTGCTGTTTATTTTTATTATTTTTTTCCAGGGGTCATTGCACAAGCTAAGGGTATTAAGGTGTAGCTTTTAAGGAATATTTAGGTGGTTGTTGAACTAAATCAAAACAAACTATGAGCATGTGGACTTTCAAAAAGGTGACAAAGCGATATCTGAAGAACAACATATATTTTTAAGTTAGACCTTTGGGTGTAAGTTGTGGGGGATTTTGAACTACCCTGAAGGCACTATGTGTATACTTCTAATACGACCACTACAGTTACTGTAATAAATTTAGCTAAGCATATTAAGGTGAAACTTTTAGGGAACGTTTAGGACGAGTTTTAATGAAACTAAAAAAAACTGTATGAATGTAGTTTTCAAAAGGGCATATAGCAATATCATAGGCAGCACCCTTCCATAATAGTTAAGAATATCATCGAAATTTTAGTCTACAATTAAAAGTTCTGGTGCTCTTTTTAAGAGTAAAAAGAGATTGGAGGGTAAGCAGCCTTTCTCTCAAGCACATTCATTTTCCAAACGCATCCAGTCAAAATTTAAATGCAGCCATTTTGTTCAGTATAATTGAATTGAACAGCATTGAAACTATATATATATATATATATATATATATATATATATATATATATATATATATATATATATATATATATATATAAACTAACCTCCGATTGGTCACAGTGTGTGTAGTGGGGGGAGTAGCGCGCCATTTGTGCATTCACGTGGTCAGCAGGTCTGTCGGCATCAAGCCGTAGTCGAGTGAACATCGTACCTGTGCTAGTTTAGTTATTGTGGTAGTTTGAAATGTGTGCTGCAATAGAAAATCCCGCCAAATGTGAAGTGCGTGCTGTTATAAGTTTTTTTACAGCCAGAGAATATTCTGCAGCAGCTATTCATCGTGAGCTTTGTGCCGTGTACGGACCAAAAGTTATGAGTGAAGGAGTTGTCCGTGAATGGGTACGTTTATTTAAAAGTGGACGAGAAAACGTTCATGATGAAGAGAGGAGTGGTAGACCATCCTTGGTGACTGACAAACTCGTTCAGACAGTTGATGCAAAAGTTCGTGAAAATCAACGTTTCACAATGGCGGAGTTGTCTACTGATTTTCCACAGATTTCTAAGACTCTTTTGTACAAAATAGTGACAGCAAAATTGGGTTACCATAAGTTCTGTGCACGATGGGTGCCCAAAATTCTTACCGACCACCACAAAACTCAAAGAATGGCCTCTGCATTAGACTTTCTGTCACGTTATGATGACGAAGGAGAACCATTGTTAAACAGAATCGTGACCGGTGATGAAACCTGGACTAAGTACGTGAACCCTGAGACAAAAGAACAGTCAAAGATGTGGGCACATTCAGATTCGCCTACCAAACCAAAAAAAGCCCGGCAAGATTTTTCTGCCAGAAAACTGATGGCAACGGTGTTTTGGGATGCCAAAGAGGTGTTGTTGGTTGAATTCATGGAACGTGGGACGACCATTAATCAAGACGTTTACTGTGAAACACTAAAAACATTACGACGGGCTATTCGACTTCTGGTATAATTTTTTCCCACGATAACGCCCGTCCTCACTCTGCTCGCAGAACAACAGCCCTTCTTGAGTCCTTCAAGTGGGAAGTTTTCCCACTAATGAATATATATATATATATATATATATATATATATATATATATATATATATATATATATATATATATATATATATATATATTGTATATATTATATATATTATGTATATATATATATATATATATATATATATATATAATATATATATATATATATATATATATATATATATATATATATATATATATATATATATATATATATATATATATATATATATATATATATATATATATATATATATATATATATATATATATATATATATATATATATATATATATATATATATATATATATATATATATATATATATATATATATATATATATATATATATATATTATCTCTTTAAACGACAAGTAATTATTTATGTATGCATCTTTTCTCGAAAAAGACTTTGCGGAAAATTGGGATCCTGTTATTTTCTGGCCTAAAAAAACGATCTATATAGGTTAAAAGTTTAAGAAAATTCGTTAAGATCCTTAATTTCTGAAAAATATTCATGTCAGTGATGTCATATTTATGAATTTATTTGAGAAGCATACAAACGTTATATTGGCCTCAGTAGTGGTTGTATCGTTTTAGTGTCTATGATGCAGGTAAAATTACACAAGAAATAAATGATTGACATAAAAAATCACATGATTGACGTCATATTTATGAGTAGGCCTTTATTTCAAAAGAAATAAATTTCATCATTTTTCCGCCTCTCCAAGAGTGAACGTATTGTTTTTATACCTATGACGCATGCATCATTACAAAAGGAACATAGCTAAGTATAAAATACCAAGTCTAATTAGTCTATTTGCAAAAGGCGTTTCATACCTAGTGGCTCTATCATACCTAGAGGATTGTGGCTGGCGTTTACCCCCCCCCCCCCCAGTGGCGGTCACCCGCCGGAAAATACCCCCCAGAAAATATCCTCCTGTGGAAAATACCCCACCCCCACGGAAAATACCCCCCCCCCATGAAAAATTTGCGAATTTTCCGCAAATTTCTGAATTTGTGAATTTTATTTGAGTTTTATTTTTTTTTTATTTCCGTAGGGGGAAGGATTATGCACCACTCACTCAAGTTTATGCTTTGTAAAACTCGAGAACAAACTGGTTACTTCTTTAGATTTTTTTCAGCTTAGTGATAGACAAGACAAAGACAATTGACATCATATATGGGAAATATATAATTTGGGCTTTATGTTTGAACTTAAGGAGGGGGGGGGTAATCATCAAACCCTGAAAGTTTCAACTTAATGCCATTAAAGAAAACAGTTTTCTTGGTATATAACCACTAAAAAATTTACAGAAGAATAGCGATGTATCTGGAAATTTTGTTAAATAAAATAAAATAGTTTCCAGGCAGTGAATTTTTCAAGGGGGTTGCTCACATTTGTGTAAATCTTCGTCAGAAACGCAGCCGTAAACACGCAACCGTGATCTTTCTGTACATTTAGGAAGGATTATGCGCCGCTCACTCAGTGCTTTAAGTTCTTTATGATGTTCGGTTATGGTATTTGCACCTTTCATTATTGTTATTTGACTGTGTTTATGGCCATATATTTGGCTTTAAAATACACTGGTCCTTGTATCTATGTATCTATCTATCTAATATGCAGAATAATTGTAACAAACACATTTTGCATGCAGACCCGCTATACTATTTCTAAAGTAATAGTTCTAAAGTAACGACAAAACTAACGAAAAAAACGGTTTGTTCTCGAATTTTACACAGCGTAGATTTGAGTGAGTAGCGCAAAAAACCCAAGCACCAAAATTTCTCCCCCCAACGGAAATAAAAAAATACAAACCTCAAATAAAATTATCAAATTTGGAAAGCCTTATTTTCCACGGAGGGGTACTTTCCAAAGGGTATTTTCCGCGGGAGTTATTTTCCACGGCAGGGTATTATCCGTAGGAAGCATTTTTCTCGGGGCGGTAGGGATTTTTTGCAGGGGGGGGGCTAATTGCCGTTGGCGGTATTTTCTGAGAGAAAGTATTTTCCCGGAGGTATTTTCCACGGGAGGGGGATATTTTCTGGAGGGTATTTTCTGGGGGGGGATCACCAGGGGGATAAGCACCTAGAACCCTAGAGGGCAATTGAACAACCTAGACCATCAAGCGTAACAAGAACAATCCGAGCAGCTAAGGTAAAAGGCATTAAAAATGTCTAAAGTAATGATAAATGAAAATGAAGAACAAGTATTATTATTATTATTTATTTATTTATTGCCTGTCAAAAATAAGGTACATCGACGGAGTAATCACTAAACAACACATCGACAAACACACAACCACAAAACAAGGAAACACAGACACACATCGAACTCCAAATATATCACACACAAAAAAAAAAAGATCCAATACATACATTACATTAATACGAACAAACTATTGTGAACTAATTGGTAACCATGGATGATTAAGCTTACTTTGGAAACGGGATAGAGATTTATTAATTATAATGTTAGAGACAACTAGCTTATACAAATAAATGATTTTACGGTTTCTTGTCCAAGGGGGAAATGTAAAAGACATTTAGCAAATCTGAAGAAGATTGGTCGTAAGTGTTTTTATCTGTAACTTTAAAGAAGGTGCTTGTCTATACAGTCAAAATATTTGTTCATTCACAGAGCTCTATTTTGCTTTTGACCTAGGCTATTGTGTAGGTTATCTGATATGCCAATTGTATTTATTCCTCGGTTTACTCATAAAAGCAATATAATAGGGCATAATAGGTTTAGGGTATGTGAAGAAAACATAGAGACCCGCCTCTCTGTTCACCATTACTTGAAAGTTTATGTCCAGAGTACTTTCTTTATTCAATTAGAGTTCAAAAAAGTTCGACACTCAAATGATTTTAACTAAAGAACTGTAAACCGATTCCCCACGTTAGTTTTTTTCAGTTTAGTGAGAGACAAGACAAAGACAAGTGACATCATATGTGGGAAATATATAATTTGGGCTACATATTTGCACATAAGGGGGGGGGGCAATATTCGACTCATCAAGCCATGAAAGTTTCAACTTAATGCGATCAGCTGTTCGTGATGACATCAACTTATAATTAAAATTATTTTTTTCAAAATTGACGTTATCAAAAGCTACAGCCGTAGGGAGAGGGGGAGATTGAAGTTATCAAATATTTTGCAGTAGGTTGCATCAAGACAGGGCTAATTGTAGAAAGAAAAAAGCCAAAACAGATAGTCCAAGTAATTGAGAGGCAAATGTTTAAATGGCTGGGGGGTGGGGTATTTTCCTGGGGGGTATTTTTCACGGGGATGGTATTTTCTGGGGGGCTATGTTCTGGTAGGATAATCACGGGGGGGAGGGGGGTAAACTCCAGCTACCATAAATATATATGCTGATATTAATTGCAGACAATTCTTTATAACTTTGGATTTCTTAAAGTTAAAAAACGAGAAAATGTTTAAAATGCATTTGGTTTTCTGTAAAGTGCAAATTATTTTTGGTGTCTAGAATGCATGGAGGGTGTCATTCCTACTCATCTTAGTTACATTACTGTTGGGGCTCTTGCATTATTTTTGGCTCATCACTCATCAGTTTGTTCAGGCCTTTAATTACTCCTGAATTTTCGGATATTTCCCCGTAAATTGCTTTGACCTATGGACGCCTAAAGCGGGGGGGGGGGGCGTGAATTTTCTGAACAATTTTAAGTCAGAAAAAAATTATTTCTAAGTATATGACCAATATCCCATTCATCAAGCCCTGAAAGTTTCAACTTAATGCCATGAAAACAATTCTTTCTAGGTATATGACCACTAAAACATTTCAGAAGAATAGCGAGGTATCTGGAAATTTTTTTACATAAGAAAATAGTTTCCAGGACGTGAATTTTTCAGGGGGGTTGCTCACATTCTTGTAAATCTTTTTAAGAAACGCAACCGTAAACACGCAACCGTAATCTTTCTGTCCCTTTCTGTACTTTTTCTATTTCGCAATAACAATCATCATAATATTATTATTTTTTATGTTTTACTCTTATAATAATGCATTATTTCAGTAATATCTTTCAGCATAAATCAGGCTTTATGAAGTACGACAGTAGAGTAGTACCTACCGTTTCTAGCAGACTATGTTCCTTCCGGTGTTATTTGGGGAGATTACGTTCCTTGGCACCTTTCCAGAGCATGTACCTTCCACTTCTAGCAGACTATGTTCCTTTCGGTGTTATATGGGGAGATTACGTTCCTTGGCACCTTTCCAGAGCATGTACCTTCCATTTCTAGTAGACTATGTTCCTTCCTGTGCTATTTGGGGCCATTACGTTCCTTGCTGCCTTTCCATGGCAGACAACGATAACAAACGATGATTACGATGACAACAGACATGTTGTCAATCAGACGGGTTTTTGAAAGCACAGTGTGTACATGTGTGTAGGCTTTGTTATTTAAAAAATTGGACGCTACAATCAGAATTGTTTGATTGGCATTTGCAAAAACGGGGTAATGGATTTGTGAATTGGAGTGTAGGTTTGACATCACCATGCACGTGCGAGGGAAATTTTTTGTTGGTGGGGGGGAGGCTTAAAAAGGCAAAAATGGGTGAACTACATTAGTTTATAAGACGGATCGTGAAAATCCCAAGGTTTTGTGTACCAAAAATGGACCGGAGGTAGCCTCCCCTACATACACGAATGGATATCGCTAGAATATTTTAAGACGGGCTTTGTTATTTAAAAAATTGGATGCTACAATCAGAATTCTTTGATTGACATTTGCAAAAAAGGGGTAATGGATTTGTGAATTGGAGTGTAGGTTTGACATCACCAGGCACGTGTGAGGGAAATGCTTTGTTGGCGGGAGACCTAAAAAGTCAAAAATGGGTGAACTTCATTAGTTTATAAGACGTATCGTGAAAATCCCAATGTTTTGTATACCAAGAATGGACCAGAGGTAGCCCCCCCCCCTGCAAGCACAAATGGATATCGCTTTAATATTTTAAGACGGCCTTTGTTATTAAAAAAATTGGACGCTACAATCAGAATTCTTTGATTGACATTTGCAATAAAGGGATAATGGATTTGTGAATTGGGGTGTAGGTTTGACATCACCAGGCACGTGCGAGGGAAATTTTTGTTGGTGGGGGGCTAAAAAAGGCAAAAATGGGTGAACTACATTAGTTTATAAGACGGATCGTGAAAATCAAAAGGTTTTGTGTACCATCGTGAAAATCCCAAGGTTTTGTGTACCAAGAATGGACCGGAGGTAGCCTCCCCTACATACACGAACGGATATCGCTAGAATATTTTAAGACGGGCTTTGTTATTTAAAAATTTGAACGCTACAATCAGAATTGTTTGATTGACATTTTCAAAAAAGGAGTAATGGCTTTGTGAATTGGAGTGTATGTTTGACATCACCAGGCACGTGCGAGGGAAATTTTTTGTAGGTGGGGGGCTTAAAAAGGCAAAAATGGGTGAACTACATTAGTTTATAAGACGGATCGTGAAAATCCCAAGGTTTTGTGTACCAAGAATGGACCGGAGGTAGCCTCCCCTACATACACGAATGGATATCGCTAGAATATTTTAAGATGGGCTTTGTTTTTTAAAAAATTGGATGCTACAATCAGAATTGTTTGATTGACATTTTCAAAAAAGGGGTAATGGCTTTGTGAATTGGAGTGTAGGTTTGACATCACCAGGCACGTGCGAGGGGAATTTTTTGTAGGTGCGGGGCTTAAAAAGGGAAAAATGGGTGAACTACATTAGTTTATAAGACGGATCGTGAAAATCCCAAGGTTTTGTGTACCAAGAATGGATCTGAGGTAGCCTTCCCTACATACACGAATGAATATCGCTAGAATATTTTAGGACCGGCTTTTTTATTTAAAAAATTGGACACTACAATCAGAATTGTTTGATTGACATTTGCAAAAAAAGGGGTAATGGATTTTTGAATTGGAGTGTAGGTTTGACATCACCAGGTATTGCTTGCCGCTATAGGACCATGCTATTTGCTAGCAGGTATAGGAAATCCCATGCTATTTGCTTGCAGGTATAGGAATTCCCATGCTATTTGCTTGCAGGTACAGGAATTCCCATGCTATTTGCTTGCAGGTATAGGAATTCCCATGCTATTTGGTTGCAGGTATAGGAATTCCCATGCTATTTGCTTGCAGCTATAGGAATTCCCATGCTATTTGCTTGCAGGTATAGGAATTCCCATGCTATTTAGTTGCAGGTCTAGGCATTACCATGCTATTTGCTTGCAGCTATAGGACCATGCTATTTGCTTGCAGCTATAGGACCATGCTATTTGCTTGCAGGTATAGGAAATTCCATGCTATTTGCTTGCAGGTATAGGAAATCCCATGCTATTTGCTTGTAAGTGTAGGAATTTCCATGCTATTTACTTGTAGGTATTGGAAATCCCATGCTATTTGCTTTCAGATATAGGAAATTCCATGCTATTTACTTTTAGGTATAGGAATTACCATGCTATTTGCTTGCAGCTATAGGACCATGCTATTTGCTTGCAGGTATAGGAATTCCAATGCTATTTGCTTGCAGGTATAGGCATTCCCATGCTATTTGCTTGCAGCTATAGGACCAAGCTATTTGCTTGCAGCTACAGGACCATGCTATTTGCTTGCAGGTATAGGAAATTCCATGCTATTTGCTTGCAGCTTTAGGACCATTATATTTGCTTGCAGGTATGGGAAATCCCATGCTATTTGCCTGCAGCTATAGGACCATGCTATTTGCTTGCAGCTATAGGACCATGCTATTTGCTTGCAGGTATAGGAATTCCCATGCTTTTATTAGGGTTATCTTCCTTCCTATGTTATTCAAGAATTCCCATACTATTTGCTTGATGCTCTACACCTTTTCAAAGAGAGTCAGAACTCCCTCACACAATTTCACGTGCAAAGTGCCAAAAAATTAAGTTTTGAGGAAATTACATTCCTTGGCACCTTTCCAGAGCATGTACTTATGGATTCTAGAAGGTCAGTAAATAATTCCTTTTGTGTTTTTTTTGTTAAACATGATTGGTTGAAATAAAAGCGGAACTTTTAAAATCACAACAACTGAAGGTCAGTAAATAATTCCTTTTGTTTTTTTTGTTAAACACGATTGGCTGTAATAAAAGCGGAACTTTTAAAATCACAACAACTAAAGGTCAGTAAATGATTCCTTTTGTTTGGTTAAACACGATTGGTTGAAACAAAAGCATAACTTTTAAAATCACAACAACTGAAGGTCTGTAAATAATTCCATTGTTTTTTTTGTTAAACACGATTGGTTGAAATAAAAGCGTAACTCTTAAAATCACAATTGAAGGTCAGTAAATAATTCCTTTGTTTTTTTTGTTAAACACGATTGGTTTGAAATAAAAGCGGTACTTTTAAAATCACAACAACTGAAGGTCAGTAAATGATTTCTTTTTTTTAAAACACGATTGGTTGAAACAAAAGCAGAACTTTTAAAATCACAACAACTGAAGGTCAGTAAATAATTCCATTGTTTTTTTTTGTTAAACACGATTGGTTGAAATAAAAGAGGAACTTTTAAAATCACAATTGAAGGTCAGTAAATAATTCCTTTGTTTTTTTTGGTTTTTTTGTTAAACACGATTGGCTTAAATAAAAGCGTAACTCTTAAAATCACAACAACTGAAGGTCAGTAAATAATTCCTTTTTTTTTTTAAACACAATTGGCTTAAATAAAAGCGGAACTCTTAAAATCACAACTCAAGGTCAGTAAATAATTCCTTTGTTTTTTTTTTGTTAAACACGATTGGCTGAAATAAAAGCGGAACTTTTAAAATCACAACAACTAAATGTCAGTAAATAATTCCTTTGTTTTTGTTTTTTTTTAAACACGAGCTATTGTAGAAAATAATTTCAAAGTACCAAGTCACATGATATTTACGTTATTATAGAAAATAATTTCAAAGTACCAAGTCACATGATAGTTACGCTATTGTAGAAAATAATTTCAAAGTACCAAGTCACATGATAGTTGCGCTATTGTAGAAAATAATTAAAAAGTACCATCACAAATGATTGTTGCGACATTTTAGAAATTAAATTCATAGTATCAATTGACTTGATATTTACTATATAGTAGAAAATAATTTCAAAGTACCATGTCAAATGATAGTTACGCTATTGCAGATAATAATTTAAAAGTCCCTTGTCACAGGATAGTTATTCTATTATAGAAAATAATTTCAAAGTACCAAGTCACACGATAGTTACGCTACTGTAGAAAATAATTTCAAAGTACCAAGTCACATGATAGTTACGCTATTGTATAAAATAATTTCAAAGTACCAAGTAACATGATAGTTACACTATTGTAGAAAATAATTTCAAAGTACCAAGTCACATGATAGTTACGCTATTGTAGAAAATAGTTTCAAAGTACCAAGTCACATGATAGTTTCGCTTTTGTAGAAAATAATTTCAAAGTACCAAGTCACATGATAGTTATGCTATTGAAGAAAATAATTTCAAAGTACCAAGTCAGATGATAGTTACGTTATTATAGAAAATAATTTCAAAGTACCAAGTCACATGATAGTTACGCTATTATTGAAAATAATTTCAAAGTACCAAGTCCCATGATAATTACGCTATTGTAGGAAATAATTTCAAAGTACCATGTAACATGATAGTTACGCTATTAGAGAAAATAATATCAAAGTACCAAGTCACATGATAGTTACGCTATTATAGAAAATAATATCAAAGTACAAAGTCACATGATAGTTACGCTAATAATGACAAAGCACCAATTCACATGATAGTTATGCTATTTTAGAAAATAATTTCAAAGTACCAAGTCACATGATAGTTACGCTATTGTAGAAAAAAATTTCTAAGTGCCTAGTCACATGATAATTACTCTCTTGTAGAAAATAATTTCAAAGTACCAAGTCACATGATAGTTACGCTATTGTAGAAAATAATTTCAAAGTACCAAGTCACATGATAGTTACGCTATTGTAGAAAATAATTTCAAAGGACCAAGTCACATGATAGTTACGCTATTGTAGAAAATAATTTCAAAGTACCAAGTCCATTGATAGTTACGCTATTGTAGAAAATAATTTCAAATTACCATGTCACATGATAGTTACGCTATTGTAGAAAATCATTTAGAAGTACCAAGTCACATGATAGTTACGCTACAATAGAAAATAATTTCAAAGTACCAAGTCACATGATAGTTACGCTATTGTAGAAAATAATTTGAAAGTACCAAGTCACATGATAGTTACGCTATTTTAGAAAATAATTTCAAAGTACCAAGTCACATGATAGTTACGCTATTATAGAAAATAATTTCAAAGTACCAAGTCAGATGATAGTTACGCTATTGTAGAAAATAATTTCAAAGTACCAAGTCACATTTAGTTATGCTATTATAGAAAATAATTTCAAAGTACCAAGTCACATGATAGTTACGCTATTGTAGAAAATAATTTCAAAGTACCAAGTAGCATGATAGTTAGGCTTTTGTAGAAAATAATTTCAAAGTACCAAGTAACATGATAGTTACGCTATTGTAGAAAATAATTTCAAAGTACCAAGTCACATGATAGTTACGCTATTGTAGAAAACAGTTTCAAAGTACCAAGTCACATGATAGTTTCGCTTTTGTAGAAAATAATTTCAAAGTACCAAGTCACATGATAGTTATGCTATTAAAGAAAATAATTTCAAAGTACCAAGTCAGATGATAGTTACGCTATTATTGAAAATAATTTAAAAGTACCAAGTCACATTATAGGTACGCTATCTTAGAAAATAATTTAAAATTACCAAATAACATGATAGTTACGCTATTTTAGAAAATAATTTCAAAGTACCAATTCAAATGATAGTTAATTTATGTTAGAATATACTTTCAAAGCACAAAGTCACATGATAGTTACGCTCTTTTATAAAATAATTTCAAAGTACAAAGTCACGTGATAGTTACTCTATTGTAGAAAATAATTTCAAAGTACCAAGTGACATGATAGCTACGCTGTTGTAGAAAATAATTTCAAAGTACCAAGTCACATGATAGTTACGATATTATAGAAAATAATTTAAAAGTACCAAGTCACATGATTGTTACGCTATTGTAGAAAATAAATGCAAAGTACCAAGTCACATGATAGTTACGCTATTGTAGAAAATAATTTCAAAGTACCATGTCACATGATAGTTACGCTATTATAGAAAATGACTTCAAAGTACCAAGTCACATGATAGTTACGCTATTGTAGAAAATAATTTCAAAGTACCAAGTCACATGATAGTTACGATATTGTAGAAAATAATTTCAAAGTACCAAGTCACTTGATAGTTACGTTATTGTAGAGAATAATTTCAAAGTACCAAGTCACATGATAGTTACGCTATTTTAGAAAATAATTTCAAAGTACCATGTCATATGATAGTTACGCTATTGTAGAAAATAATTTCAAAGTACCAAGTCACATGATAGTTACGCTACTATAGAAAATAATTTCAAAGTACCAAGTCACATGATATTTACGCTATTGTAGAAAATAATTTCAAAGTACCAAGTCACATGATAGTTACGCTATTATAGAAAATAATTTCAAAGTTCCAAGTCACATGATAGTTACGCTATTATAGACAATAATTTCAAAGTACCAAGTCAGATGATAGTTATGCTATTATTGAAAATAATTTCAAAGTACCAAGTCACATGATAGTTACGCTATTATAGAAAATAATATCAAAGTACCAAGTCACATGATAGTTACGCTATTTTAGAAAATAATTTCAAAGTTCAAAGTCACATGATAGTTAAGATACTATAGAATATATTTTCAAAGTACAATTTCACATGATAGTTATGCTAATATAGAAAATAATTTAAAAGCACCAAGTCACATGATTGTTAAGCTCTTTCAGGAAATAATTTAAAAGTAACGAGTCACATTATAGTTACGCGATAATATAAAATAATATCAAAGTACAAAGTAACATAATAGTTAAGAGTATATAGAAAAGAATTTATAATTAGACAGTAACTTGATAGTTAAACTATTGTAGAAAATAATTTCAAAGTACAAATTCACATGATTGTTTCAACATTGTAGAAAATAATTGACAAGCACCAATTCCATTGTTCGTTAAGCTATTGTATGAAAAAATTTCTAAGTACCATGTCACATGATAGTTACGCTATTGTAGAAAATGATTTCAAAGTACCAAGTCACATGATAGTTACGCTACTGTAGAAAATAATTTCAAAGTACCAAGTCACATGATAGTTACTCTATTGTAGAAAATAATTTCAAAGTACCAAGTCACTTGATAGTTACGTTATTGTAGAGAATAATTTCAAAGTACCAAGTCACATGATAGTTACGCTATTGTAGAAAATAATTTCAAAGTACCATGTCATATGATAGTTACGGTATTGTAGAAAATCATTTCAAAGTACCTAGTCACATGATAGTTACGCTATTATAGACAATAATTTCAAAGTACCAAGTCAGATGATAGTTACGCTATTATAGAAAATAATTTCAAAGTACCAAGTAACATGATAGTTACGCTATTATAGAAAATAATATCAAAGTACCAAGTCACATGATAGTTACGCTATTTTAGAAAATAATTTCAAAGTTCAAAGTCACATGATAGTTACGCTATTATAGAAAATAATTTCAAAGTACCAAGTCACATGATAGTTACGATATTATAGAAAATAATTTAAAAGTCCCAAGTCACTTGAAAGATACGATATTGTAGAATATAAATTGAAAGTAACATGTCACTAGATTTTTACGCTATTTTAAAAAATAATTTCAAAGTACTATGTAACATAATTATTACGCTATTGTACAAAATAATTTGAAAGTACCAAGTCACATGATAGTTACGCTATTGTAGAAAATAATTTCAAAGTACCAAGTCACATGATAGTTACGCTATTGTAGAAAATAATTTCTAAGTACCAAGTCATATGATAGTTACGCTATTCCAGAAAATGATTTCAAAGTACCAAGTCACATGATAGTTACGCTATTCTAGAAAATAATTTTAAAGTACCAAGTCATATGATAGTTACTCTAGTGTATAAAATAATTTACAAGTGCTAAGTCACATGATAGTTACGCTATTGTAGAGAATAATTTCAAAGTACCAATTTACGTGATAGTTACGCTATTATAGATAATAATCTCAAAGTACCAAATCACAGGATAGTTACGCTATTGTATAAAATCATTTCAAAGTACCAAGTCACATGATAGTTACGCTATTATATAAAATAATTTCAAAATACAAAGTCACATGATAGTTACGCTATTATAGAAAATAATTTCAAAGTACCACGTCACATGATAGTTACGATATTATATAAAATAATATCAAAGAACAAATTCAAATGATATTTACTCCATTTTAGAAAATAATTTCAAAGTACCAAGTCACATGATAGTTACGCTATTGTAGAAAATAATTTCAAAATACCAAGTCATATTATATTTAATACATTTTAAAAAATTATTTCAAATTACCAAGTCACATAATAGTTAATCTATTGTAGAAAATTATTTCAAAGTACCGAGTCACAAGATAGTTTGCCTATTGTAGAAAATAATTTCAAAGTACCAAGTCACATGATAGTTACGCTATTGTAGAAATGTAATAAACTCTTTATTGTTTTCACCTATTGGATACACAATACGGAAATTTCATTCAAGAAATTATGAAGAAATTGTAAATAGGTAACAAACTCTTTCTTGAAGTCACTTTTTGTATACATAAAGCAGAAATTTCATTCAAGAAATTATGAAAAAATTGTAAGCAAGTAACAATGTGTCTCTGTGTCTGCAAGGCAGAGCAATTTCATCACAAATTCCACTATTTAATGCCCCCCTCCTCCCCACCGCAGCAGCCCCCGTTGGCGTTCCTCGCCCCCGGTGTTTGCTAGAATTCTTTAAGAATGACCCCTGAATCAGTAAAACCGTTTAATTAGAATAAATAGCTCTTTTGAAAGTACTAAAAACACTTTAGCATAAAGAGCGAGGTATTGACAAGGGGGCGAACACCACCGATGTTTCTGATTGGCTCCTAAAAATGGTAAATTCCACTATTTAATGCCCCTCTCCGGCGTCGGAGGGGGTCATTAAATAGTGGAATTTACCATTTTTTAGGAGCCAATCAGAGACATCGGTGGTGTTCGCCCCCTAGTCAACACCTCACTCTTTATGCTAAAGTGATTTTAGTACTTTCAAAAGAGCTATTTATTCTAATTAAATGGTTTTTGTGATTCCTGGGTCATTCTTAAAGAATTCTAGCAAACATCGGGGGCGGGCAACGCCGCGGGGGGCTGCTGCAGTGGATTGGAGGGGGGCATTAAATAGTGGAATTTGTGAGGAAATTGCTCTGCCTTGCAGACACAGAGACATATTGTTACTTACTTACAATTTTTTCATAATTTCTTGAATGAAATTTCTGCTTTATGTATACAAGAGGTGACTTCAAGGAAGAGTTTGTTACCTATTTACAATTTCTTCATAATTTTTTGAATGAAATTTCCGTATTGTGTATACAATAGGTGAAAACAGTAAATAGTTTATTACATTTCTACAATAGCGTAACTATCATGTCACTTGGTACTTTGAAATTATTTTTTACAATAGCGTAACTATCATGTGACTTGGTACTTTGAAATTATTTTCTAAAATAGTGTAACTATCATGTGACTTGGTACTTTGAAATTATTTTCTACAAAAGCGTAACTATCATGTGACTTGGTACTTTGAAATTATTTTTTTACAATAGCGTAACTATCATGTGACTTGGTACTTTGAAATTATTTTCTACAATAGCGTAACTATCATGTTACTTGGTACTTTGAATTTATTTTCTACAATAGCGTAACTATCATATGACTTGGTACTTTGAAATTATTTTCTACAATAGCATAACTATCATGTGACTTGGTACTTTGAAATTATTTTCTAAAACAGCTTAACGATCATGTCAAATGTTTCTTTGAAATTATTTTCTATAATCGTGTAAATATCATGGGACATTGAGTTTTGAAATTATTTTCTACAATTGCGTAACTATTAAGTAACATGTTAACTTTGAAGTTATTTTCTAACATATAATAACTCTTATGTGACTTGGTACTTTGAAATTATTTTCTACAATATCGTAACTATCATGTGACTTGTTACTTTGAAATTATTTTCTACAATAGCGTAACTATCATGTTACTTGGTACTTTGAAATTATTTTCTATAAAAGCGTAACTATTATGTTACTTGGTACTTTGAAATTATTTTCTACATTAACTTAACTATCATGTGACTTGGAACTTTGAAATTATTTTCTACAATAGCGTACCTATCATGTGACTTGGTACTTTGATATTATTTTCTATAATAGCGTAACTATCATGTGACTTGGTACTTTGAAATTATTTTCTACAATAGTGTAACTATCATGTGACTTGGTACTTTGAAATTATTTTCTACAATAGCGTAACTATCATGTGACTTGGTACTATGAAATTATTTTCTATAATAGCGTAATTATCATGTGACTTGGTACTTTGAAATTATTTTCTACAATAGCGTAACTATCATGTGAGTTGGTACTTTGAAATTATTTTCCATAATAGCGTAACTATCATGTGACTTGGTACTTTGAAATTATTTTCTACAATAGCGTAACGAACATGTGAACCTTTAATTTTAGATTTTTTTCAACAGAATCGTAATAATCAAGAGACATTGCAATTAGATATTATTTTCAACAATAGCCTAGCTATCATGTGACTTGGTACTTTGAAATTATTTTCTACAATAGCGTAACTATCATCTGACTTGCTACTTTGAAATTATTTTCTACAATAGCGTAACTATCATGGGACTTGGTACATTGAAATTATTTTTTATAATAGCATAACTATCATGTGACTTGTTACTTTGAAATTATTTTCTACAATAGCTAGTGTTTAAAAAAAACAAAAAAACAAAGGAATTATTTACTGACATTTAGTTGTTTTGATTTTAAAAGTTCCGCTTTTATTTCAGCCAATCGTGTTTAACAAAAAAAAACAAACAAAGGAATTATTTACTGACATTGAGTTGTGATTTTAAGAGTTCCACTTTTATTTCAGCAAATTGTGTTTAACAAAAAAAAACAAAAACAAAAGGAATTATTTACTGACCTTCAGTTGTTGTGATTTTAAGAGTTCCGCTTTTATTTCAGCCAATCGTGTTTAACAAAAAAAACAAAGGAATTATTTACTGACTTTCAGTTGTGATTTTAAAAGTTCTGCTTTTGTTTCAGCCAGTCGTGTTTAAAAAAAGGAATTATTTACTGACTTCCAGTTGTTGTGATTTTAAAAGTTCCGCTTTTATTTCAGCATATCGTGTTTAACAAAAAAAACAAATGGATTATTTACTGACCTTCAGTTGTGGTTTTAAAATTTCTGCTTTTATTTCAACATAAAGTTTTTAAAAAAAAAAAACAAAGGTATTTTTTAATGAACTTGAGTTTCTTTGATTTTAAAATTTCTGCTTTTATTTCAACCAATCTTGTTTAACAAAAAAAAAAACAATGTAATTATTTACTGACCTCCAGTTGTTGTGATTTTAAAAGTTCTGCTTTTGTTTCAACCAATCGTGTTTAACAAAAAAAAGGAATCATTTACTGAATTTAGTTGTTGTGATTTTAAAAGTTCCGCTTTTATTTCAGCCAATCGTGTTTAACAAAAAAAAAGGAATTATTTACTGACCTTCAGTTGTTGTGATTTAAAAGTTCTGCTTTTTTTTCAACCAATCGTGTTTAACAAAAAAAACAAAAGGAATTATTTACTGACCTTCTAGAATCCATAAGTACATGCTCTGGAAAGATGCTAAGGAACGTAATCTCCTAAAAACCTAATTTTTTGGCAATTTGCACGTGAAACTGTGTGAGGGAGTTCAGACTCTCTTTGAAAAGGTGTAGAGCATCAAGCAAATAGTTTGGGAATTCTTGAATAGCATAGGAAGGAACATAACCCTTATAATAGCATGGGAATTCCTGTACCTGCAAGCAAATGGCATGGTCCTATAGCTGCAAGAAAATAGCATGGTCCTTTAGCTGCAGGCAAATAGCATGGGATTTCCTATACGTGCAAGCAAATAGCAAGGTCCTATAGCTGCAAGCAAATAGCAAGGGAATTACTATACATGAAACCAAATAGCATGGTCGTAAAGCTGCAAGCAAATAGCATGGTCCTATAGCTGCACGCAAATAGCATGGGATTTCCTATACCTGCAAGCAAATAGCATGGGAATGCCTATACCTGCATGCAAATAGCATTGGAATTCCTATACCTGCTAGCAAATAGCATGGTCCTAAAGCTGCAAGCAAATAGCATGGGAATTCCTATACCTGCAAGCAAATATAATGGGAATTCCTATACCTGCAAGCAAATACCATGGGAATTCCTATACCTGCAAGCAAATAGCATGGGAATTCCTATACTTGCAAGCAAATAGCATGGGATTTCCTATACCTGCAAGCAAATAGCATGGGATTTCCTATACCTGCAAGCAAATAGCATGGACCTATAGCTGCAAGCAATGCCTGGTGATATCAAACCTACAATTCACAAATCCATTACCCCTTTTTTTGCAAATGTCAATCAAACAATTCTGATTGTAGCGTCCAATTTTTTAAATACCAAAGCCCGTCTTAAAATATTATAGCAATATCCATTCGTGTATGTAGGGGAGGCTACCTCCAGTCCATTCTTGGTAAACAAAACCTTGGGATTTTCACGATCCGTCTTATAAACTAATGTAGTTCACCCATTTTTGCCTTTTTAAGCCCCCCACCAACAAAAAATTTCCCCTCGCCCGTGCCTGGTGATGTCAAACCTACACTCCAATTCACAAATCCATTACCCCTTTTTTGCAAATGTCAATCAAAGAATTCTGATTGTAGCATCCAATTTTTTAAATAACAAAGCCCGTCTTAAAATATTCTAGCGATATCCATTCGTGTATGTAGGGGAGGCTGCCTCCGGTCCATTCTTGGTACACAAAACCTTGGGATTTTCACGATGGTACACAAAACCTTTTGATTTTCACGATCCGTCTTATAAACTAATGTAGTTCACCCATTTTTGCCTTTTTTTGCCCCCCACCAACAAAAAATTTCCCTCGCACGTGCCTGGTGACGTCAAACCTACACTCCAATTCACAAATCCATTACCCCTTTTTTCAAATGTCAGTCAAACAATTCTGATTGTAGCGTCCAATTTTTTAAATAACAAAGCCCGTCTTAAAATATTCTAGCGATATCCATTCGTGTATGTAGGGGAGGCTACCTCCGGTCCATTCTTGGTACACAAAACCTTAGGATTTTCGCGATGGTACAAAAAACCTTGGGATTTTCACGATCCGTCTTATAAATTAATGTAGTTCACCCATTTTTGCCTTTTTAAGCCCCCCACCAACAAAAATTTCCCTCGCACGTGCCTGGTGATGTCAAACCTACACTCCAATTCACAAATCCATTACCCCTTTTTTGCAAATGTCAATAAAAGAATTCTGATTGTAGCGTCCAATTTTTTAAATAACAAAGCCCGTCTTAAAATATTCTAGCGATATCCATTCGTGTATGTAGGGGAGGCTACCTCCGGTCCATATTTGGTACACAAAACCTTGGGATTTTCACGATCCGTCTTATAAACTAATGCAGTTCACCCATTTTTGCCTTTTTAAGCCCCCCACCAACAAAAAATTTCCCTCGCACGTGCCTGGTGATGTCAAACCTACCCTCCAATTCACAAATCCATGACCCCTTTTTTTGTAAATGTCAATCAAAGAATTCGGATTGTAGCGTCCAATTTTTTAAATAACACAGCCCGTCTTAAAATATTCTAGCGCTATCCATTCGTGTATGTAGGGGAGGCTACCTCCGGTCCATTCTTGGTACACAAAACCTAGGGATTTTCACTATCCGTCTTATAAACTAATATAGTTCACCCATTTTTTCCTTTTAAAGCCTCCCCCCACACCAACAAAAACTTCCCTCGAACGTGCCGGGTGATGTCATACCTACACTCCAATTCACAAATTCATTACCCCGTTTTTGAAAATGTCAATCAAAGAATTCTGATTGTAGCGTCCAATTTTTTAAATAACAAAGCCCGTCTTAAAATATTCTAGCGATATCCATTCGTGTATGTAGGGGAGGCTACCTCCGGTCCATTCTTGGTACACAAAACCTTGGGATTTTCACGATCCGTCTTATAAACTAATGTAGTTCACCCATTTTTAACTTTTTAAGCCCCCCACCACCAAAAAATTTCCCTCGCACGTGCGTGGTGATGTCAAACCTACACTCCAATTCACAAATCCATTACCCCTTTTTTGCAAATGCCAATCAAATAATTCTGATTGTAGCGTCCAAATTTTTAAATAACAAAGCCCGTCTTAAAATATTCTAGCGATATCCATTCGTTTATATAGGGGAGGCTACCTCCGGTCCATTCTCGCTACACAAAACCTTGGGATTTTCACGATCCGTCTTATAAACTAATATAGTTCACCCATTTTTGCCTTTTTAAGCCCCCCACCAAAAAAAAATTTCCCTCACACGTGCCTGGTGATGTCAAACCTACACTCCAATTCACAAATCCATTACCCCTTTTTTGCAAATGCCAATCAAACAATTCTGATTGTAGCGTCCAATTTTTTAAATAACAAAGCCCGTCATAAAATATTCTAGCAATATCCATTGGTGTATGTAGGGGAGGCTACCTCCGGTCCATTCCTGGTACACAAAACCTTGGGATTTTCACGATGGTACAAAAAACCTTGGGATTTTCACGACCCGTCTTATAAACTAATGTAGTTCACCCATTTTTGTATTTTAAGCCCCCCACCAACAAAAAATTTCCCTCGCATGTGCCTGGTGATGTCAAACCTACACTCCAATTCACAAATCCATTAACCCTTTTTTGCAAATGTCAATCAAACAATTCTGATTGTAGCTTCCAATTTTTAAATAACAAAGCCCGTCTTAAAATATTCTAGCGATATCCATTCGTGTATGTAGGGGGGGCTACCTCCGGTTCATTCTTGGTACACAAAACCTAGGAATTTTCACGATCCGTCTTATAAACTAATGTAGTTCACCCATTTTTACCTTTTTAAGCCCCCCCACCAAAAAAAATTTCCCTCGCACGTGCCTGGTGATGTCAAACCTACACTCCAATTCACAAATCTATTACCCCTTTTTTGTAAATGCCAATCAAACAATTATGATTGTAGCATCCAATTTTTTTCAAAAAACAAAGCCCGTCTTAAAATATTCTAGAGATATCCATTCGTGTATGTATGGGAGGCTACCCCCTGTCCATTCTTGGTACACAAAACCTTGGGATTTTCACGATTCGTCTTATAAACCAATGTAGTTCACCCATTTTTGTCTTTTTAAGCCCCCCAACAACAAAAAAATTCCCTCGCACGTGCCTGGTGATGTCAAAACTACACTCCAATTCACAACTCCATTACCCCTTTTTTGCAAATGCCAATCAAACAATTCTGATTGTAGCGTCCAATTTTTTTCAAATAAAAAAGACCGTCATAAAATATTCTAGCGATATCCATTCGTGTATGTAGGGGAGGCTACCTCCGGTCCATTCTTGGTACACAAAACCTTGAGATTTTCACGATGGTACACAAAACCTTGGGATTTTCAGGATCCGTCTTATAAACTAATGTAGTTCACCCATTTTTGCCTTTTTAAGCCCACCAACAAAAAAAAAATTCCCTCGCAAGTGCCTGTTGATGTAAAACCTACACTCCAATTCACAACTTCCTAACCCCTTTTATTGATAATGTCAGTCACACAATTCCGATTTTAGCATCCAATTTTTCAAATAACAAAGCACGTCTTAAAATATTCTAGCGATATCCTTTCGTGTATGTAGGGAAGGCTACCTGCGATCCATTGTCGGTATACAAAACCTTGTGATTTTCACGATACGTCTTATAAACTGATGAAGTTCACCCATTTTTGCCTTTTAAGCCTCCCACCAACAAAAAATTTACCTCGCACGTGCCTGGGGATGTTAAAACTACACTCCAATTCACAAATCCATTAACCCCATTTTTGCAAATGTCAATCAAAGAATTCTGATTGTAGCGTCCAATTTTGTAAATAACAAAGCCCGTCATAAAATATTCTAGCGATATCCATTCGTGTTTGTTGGGGAGGCTACCTCCGGTCCATTCTAGGTACACAAAATCTTGGGATTTTCACGATCCGTCTCATAAACTAATGTAGTTCACCCATTTTTGCCTTATTAAGCCCCCCACCAACAAAAAATTTCCCTCGCACGTGCTTGGTGATGTCAAACCTACACTCCAATTCACAAATCCATTACCCCTTTTTTGCAAATGTCAATCAAACAATTCTGATTGTAGCGTTCAATTTTTTAAATAACAAAGCCCGTCTTAAAATATTCTGGCAATATCCATTCGTGTTTGTAGGGGAGGCTACCTCCGGTCCATTCTTGGTACACAAGACCTTGGGATTTTCATGATGGTACAAAAAACCTTGGGATTTTCACGATCCGTCTTATAAACCAATGTAGTTCACCCCTTTTTGCCTTTTTAAGCCCCCAACCAACAAAACATTTCCCTCGCATGTGCCTGGTGATGTCAAGCCTACACTCCAATTCACAAATCCATTACCCCTTTTTTGCAAATGTCAATCAAAGAATTCTGATTGTAGTGTCCATTTTTTTAAATAGCAAAGCCCGTCTTAAAATATTCTAGCGATATCCATTCGTGTATGTAGGGGGGGGGGCTACCTCCGGTCCATTCTTGGTACACAAAACCTTGGGATTTTCACGATCCGTCTTATAAACCAATGTAGTTCACCCATTTTTGCCTTTTTAAGCACCCCATCAACAAAAATTTCCCTCGCAGGTGCCTGGTGATGTCAAACCTACGCTCCAATTCACAAATCCATTACCCCTTTTTGCAAATGCCAATCAAACAATTCTGATTGTAACGTCCAATTTTTTAAATAACACAGCCCGTCTTAAAATATTCTAGCGATATCCATTAGTGTATGTAGGGGAGGCTACTTCCAGTCCATTCTTGGTACACAAAACCTTGGGATTTTCACGATCCTTCTTATAAACTAATGTAGTTCACCCATTTTTGCCTTTTTAAGCCCCCCACCAACAAAAAATTTCCCTCGCACGTGCCTGGTGATGTCAAACCTACACCCTAGTTCACAAATCCATTACCCCTTTTTTGCAAATGTCAATCAAACAATTCTGATTGTAGCGTTCAGTTTTTTAAATAAAAAAGCCCGTCTTAAAATATTCTAGTGATATCCATTCGTATATGTAGGGGAGGCTACCTCCGGTCCATTCTTGGTACACAAAACCTTGGGATTTTCACGATGGTACACAAAACATTGGGATTTTCACGATCCGTCTTATAAACTAATGTAGTTCACCCATTTTTGCCTTTTTAAGCCCCCCACCAACAAAAAATTACCCTCGCACCTGCCTGGTGATGTCAAACCCACACTCCAATTCTCAAATCCATTACCCCTTTTTTGCAAATGTCAATCAAAGAATTCTGATTGTAACGTCCAATTTTTTAAATAACAAAGCCCGTCTTAAAATATTCTAGCGATATCCATTCGTATATGTAGGGGGCGCTACCTCCGGTCCATTCTTGGTACACAAAACCTTGGGATTTTCACGATCCGTCTTATAAACTAATATAGTTCACCCATTTTTGCCTTTTTAAGCCCCCCACCAACAAAAATTTCCCTCGCACGTGCCTGGGGCTGTAAAACCTAGACTCCAAATCACAAATCCATTACCCCTTTTTTGTAAAGGTCAATCAAAGAATTCTGATTGTAGCGTCCAATTTTTTAAATAACAAAGCCCGTCTTAAAATATTCTAGCGATATCCATTCGTGTATGTAGGGGAGGCTACCTCCGGTCCATTCTTGGTACACAAAACTTTGGAATTTTCACGATCCGTCTTATAAACTAATGTAGTTCACCCATTTTTACCTTTTTTAGCCCCCCCCCCACCAAAAAAAAATTTCCCTCGCACGTGCCTGATGGTGTCACACCTACACTCCAATTCACAAATACATTACCCCGTTTTTGCAAATGCCAATCTAACAATTCTGACTGTAGCGTCCAATTTTTTAAATAACAAAGCCTACACACATGTACACACTGTGCTTTCAAAACCCATCTGACTGAAAACATGTTTGTTATTGTAATCTGCCTTGGAATGGTACTAAGGAACGTAAAGGCCCCAAATAGCACAGGAAGGAACATAGTCTGCTAGAAATGGAAGGTACATGCTCTGGAAAGGTGCCAAGGAACGTAATCTCGCCAAATAACACAGGAAGGAACATAGTCTGCTAGAAATGGTAGGTACTACTCTACTTACGACTCGTTAGTTTATATCGGCAAAGCAGAGATAAGCATACACTTCTTTTTTTATTTCAAAGAATAAAGTCTACAAATTATTTTTCAAAAAAGTATTGTCATACATCATTTCCAGTTTCGTCGTCTAAATGGTTTGAATGTGCAGTTAGCTTTTTGAGAAAATCCAAACAGGGCTTTCTCACTAAGCTAACCTAACCCAAAATGATTGCAACAATTGCTATTCTCCTTCTATTGATTGCAATGAAACTCTTCCATTGTAAACTTCACCATGTCTAAGTTAAATAAAAATATTAGAAGCAATTTAATATCTAACACTGTGAAAAATTGGGTCTTAATTAATTCTGAGAGAGAGACAAGGGGAGGGTGGAAGTAGAATTTGATGTGTAATCCCGAGGACCGTACCGTATTCAGGACTTTTGTTTGGAGGTTATTCCTTTTGGGGGAGGGGGAGGGAACAAAAGACACTTAAAATCGCATCAAACTGTGTTTTTATACATTTGTATTGCGTTTTTCAAAGTCAGACAAACATTTACAACCCTCATTGAGCCTTCGGGTAAATGCAGTATTAGTTATAAAGAAGGGTCGAGGGAGTGGTTGGTAGAAATTGATATTTAATTCCTCTTAATTTCCAGGATTTTAAGGTACTTATTTGGGGTTCGAGAAAACATTTCGTTCGAGAAAACGAGAAAACATTTAAAATGCATTTTGTTTTCAGTAAAGTGCATTGGGTTTTCAGTAAAATGCAAATTATGTGTGGTCTCTAGAATGCATGGAGGGTACCAGCCCTACTCTTTTTAGTTGCATTACTTTTGCGTCTCTTGCATCTGTTAAATTACTTTTGGCTCATCACTTATCAGTTGCCTTCTATTCAGGCCATCAACTATCCCCGAATTTTTGGGTATTTCCCCGTAAATCGCTTTGGTCTATTGATGCCAAGAACGCTTGGGTTTAGGGGTGCAAAAGACTTAAACCCGGGTTTGATTAGGGTTGGACGACTACTTGACTTTATTTCTGATCATTTTGGTTTATTGTAGCTCGCTACCTTTTTTTTGAAAAACTTCTTTCGTGGAAAAAGTTTTTAAAATTAATTTCAAGCCAAGTCTTTCGGTCCATACACATCGGTTCATTCATAATAGGATCATTTTTGAACCATCGGCAATAACTCTTGCTTTGCTCACTACGGTCATTGAAAATATTTTTTTCTATAATTTTCTTTTCCAGTGAACTTAAATATTTGTTGCCTTTCTTGCTGAAATATTCAGAGGTCCCAGACATTATTCAGACATTTGATTGTGTAGCTTGAAGTGTTCATCGTTTTTTGTTCTTGTTTTGTTGTTCCTTCATTAGTGCAAACATTTTGAGTTCTAGTTCCGTGTTGAAGCAAAAGAGGAAATCAAACAACACCAAACTAATATTTAAGGGCCATTTTATGCCTCAAAGCAACAATATCGGCTTGAATATCGTCAAAATCAACCTAAAGTTCGGATAAGCAGGGGCGTCACGCATAGAGGGGTTAGGAACCCCTTCTTAAAGCACTCGGGAAATCTATTTTATTAGGTACATGGGTTAAAGGAAATAAATCATAACCTTAAACAGCCCCCGGGGAAAGGTATTTAAGTTACAAATTTAAAAACTGTTTACGTATAGTATTTGTTATTGGACGCATACATTTTTAGGGGGGGGAAGCGGTTAAATTTAACACGCAACCGTGATCTCTCTGTACCTTTAAAGGGGGATACCCGGACCTTAGCTATTTAAACATTTGCCTCTCAATTACTTGGACTATCTATCTTGGCTTTTCTCTTTCTACAATTAGCCATGTCTTGATGCAACCTACTACAAAATGATGCGACCCCTCCATAATAGCTAAAAACAAATGAAAAGATGCAAAGACGATTTGCTTGCCTATTCCATAGAAAGGACAGAATGGACGCTATTTGTAAACTATAATTTTTGGTTTAAATTTTTATTCTTTGCTCTTCTCCTCTCCCATTTTCACAACTGTGGCCAGTTCGTGTTTCTGAAAGCTTTAAAAAGCTTTCGAATTTTCTTAAGAGTATTGGTCCTGACTTTTGCGCGAAACTTTTGCCAAATTTACAATTCGCATTACGAGCACTTGACCCCTATTGTCAGCAGAAAAGAATTTTGATGATCTGGATAATAAGAGGAATGGCAAACTTTTTGTTTAGATTGCGGTCTTATCACAAATTGTATCCCTTGAAAATTTCTTTGACCTTACACAATTTTATTCATTTTGGACAGGAGAGAAATTTTTGACAATCCAATAGGTACGTGTTTTTTTTTTTTTTTTTTTTGTATAAAAGTAGGCAAAACAAATAAAATATGTCACAATTTTATTTGCACAATTAATATAAAAAAAATTTTGATTATAGTTCCGAAAATTATTTATAATATCCTTCACCTTTGTTGCTTGTCTTCCTAAATCTGAAATAAACACTTTAAAGTGATATTTTTTTTTAAAAGCGTGGGAATTATGGGATCCGGTAATATGAGATCCCGTCTTTGAGTCAACTTGCATTTCTGTCGACCCTGTGATGAGCTTTTCTTAAAACGTTTTGCATTTGGCATCAACGGAGGAGTAAAAACTTGCACAAAACACTGTAAGGCTGAACTTTCACATCCTAAAAGTCATGGAACCTTAATGAAAAACACACCATCAGATTCAGCGTGGTAACGAACTGTAAGTAAGGAGCGACCCGGCTCAATAGTAACCGAAACTTTAAAAAACGGAATTTTGATACCAATAGATACATCAAAGGAATCAGATTTTTATGCTAATTTCAAATTTATAAGTTTCATCAAGTTTAGTCTTACCCATAAAAAGTGAGAAAATTTGCCTTATTTTCGAAAAAAGGGGAAAACACCCCGTAAAATTCATGGAACACACACCATCAGATCCAGCGTACCAAAGAACACTACTAAAGAAGTTTCAAGCTTGTATCTGAAAAAATGCTAAATTTTGTACTTTTTTGCCAAAATAAAAATCACGGAAACGTGTCTATTTTATTATTTTTTCCCCCCAAGGGCGATCGTATCGACCCAGTAAGTCCAATAATATCGTACGAGAGTTCATTCGAACGGAAATTAAAAGTTCTTGTGCCCTCTTTAAGTGACAAAAAAAATTGGAGGGCAACTGGGCCCCCTCCCACGCTTATTTTTTCCCGAAGTCAGCCAATCAAATTTTTGAGATAGCCATTTTGTTCAGCATAGTCGAAAATCTAATTAATATGTCTTTGAGGATGACTTAATCCCCCACAGTTCCCAGGGGAAGAGCTGTAAGTTATAAACTTTGCCCATTGTTTACATATAGTGTTGGTTATTGGGAAGCATACAGGCGTTTTCAGGAGGAATTTTTTTCTGGTGGGGGGAGGGAGGTCGGAATAGGGGTTAAGGGAGAGAATCTGTCCATGGAGGATTTTTTTCTTGGGGGAAGGGACATTTTTATGAAGGGGGCGCCATATTTCCCGGCATTCAACAGCTATCTATTCTAATTAACCGGCCTTTGTGATTCAGGGGTCTGTAATTCAAACAAAATTCGAACTTTAGCGTAAAGAGCGAGGTATTGAATAGGGGGCGAACTCTCTAATATACGTAATAAAAAAATACGAATATAAAAATTCGTTACGTAAGTTAATTCGTAAGTTACGTCAGAACAAAATTTCGAGAAAGCCATTTAGCGAAAAAAAAGAAAATTAACATACGAATTTCGTTTTAATTATTCATGTAGCCTACGGTGAGCCAAAATCAAAGCTGCATTAATTCAAAACGTTCAGAAATTAATTTTTTTTTTTTTAACTGAAAGTAAGGAGTGACATTAAAACTTAAAACGAACAGAAATTATTCTGTATATGAAAGGGACTGTCCCCTGCTCAACGCCTCGCTCTTTACGCTAAAGTTTTTTATTGTTTTAAAAAATAAAGTCGTGAGACAGAGTCACTCGTTGGCGTAAAGAGCGAGGCGTTGACGAGGGGACAGCCCCTTTCATATACGGAATAATTTTTGTTCGTTTTAAGTTTTAATGTCGCTCCATACTTTCAGTTAAAAAAAAAACTTGTTTTTTTTTATTTAATTCCTAAAATAAAACTATATGTGTCTTGATACAGTCTTGGCAAGAACTAATAAAATGAAACTGAATATTTGATATATAATGATATTAGTTGCTCAAAGCTCAAGATTTTATTTCACTCCAATTTTCATTTTATTTTCAATGTTGTAATAAGTACCAAGGAAAAAATTTGTAATATGTTTCGTTTTAGTAAAGCGCAAAATACTCAGAAGACTTTATACTTTTACCGTTAGCGAAACGGCTTGAACAATCTTTGAAAGAGTTAATAAAATTCAAATAAACTCCCATGATTTTTGGAATAAAATATCGTTAATAGTTTTTTTTATGGGGGGGGGGAGGGTCCATGATTTTTGAAATAAAATATCGTTATAAGCTTCTTTTTTGGGAGGGAGGGGGGGGGGGTCGAGCCATGGACGGAGGGCCAGGGGTCAGCTCAAATGATTTTTGGAATAAAATATCGTTCATATTTTTTTTGAGGGGGGGGGGGGTAGGCCGTGGAGGGAGGGCCTGGGGTCAGCTCCCACAATTTTTTGAATATAATATCATTGTTAGTTGTCTTTGTTTTGGGGGGGAAGGGGGGATTCCTGCCATGAAAGGAGGACCAAATGTTAGCTCCCATGATTTTTGGAATAAAGAATCGTTAATGTTTTGTTTTTGCTGTTTTTTTTGGGGGGGAGGGGTCGGGCCATAGAAAGAGGACTAGAGATCAGCTTCCGTGATTTATCGTTGATTAGTTTTTCGGAGGGGGAGGAGATAGAGGCCATGGAGGGTCAGGAGTCACATCCCACAAGTTTTGGAATAAAATATCGTTAATGAATTGTTTTTTTTGGAGGGGGGGTGGAGGATATTGCCATGGAGGACCAGGGGAGTAGTAACCATCTATTGAATTTGCTGGCCCCTCCGTACCAAACCCGTTTTTCTGGTAGGTATTCTATTCTACAGGGCATTACACTCTTTCAAAGAGGAACGAGTATAACTTGATCGGTGATTAGGATTTGAATAAAAGGAATAGTTTTCGTTACAATTCATATTAGTAAGAGAAGTGAATTCAAAGAGAATAGTTTTTACTTGCAAGGATATTCATGGAGAAAAAAAAAATTAGTGCTGCATTTACATTATTGGAGATTAATGATGGAACCAACAGCAGCAGCAGCAACGATATACAAGTACCCAATGTAGATGTGGAAATAACCACTGGCTGTAGACTATGTCTTGAATGGGACACTATGTGTGCTAGATACGTGATATCATTAAGCAAATTTAAGCAGGAGGAGCAACTATGTTTTGCTGGAAAAGTGAATATTCTCCAAATAAATAAACTTCGGTCAGCATTAGATGTCCTATCGAAATATATTGATGAGAACAAAAATGCATCAGTGAATATTATTATTATTGTAACTATGTTCAATAAAATTGTTTCTAAATCAATGGTTTTTTTCTTTCTTTCTATAGTAGACTAGCGTATATTTTTTAGAGTAGAAAAAAAAAATTCTGGTTAGTCTGAAGTTGGTTGTGAGAGAGTTAGGACTCTAAAAAATGGATAGATTCGAGAAAGATCGAATCATGAGAAATCTAGTTCTCATGGAAAAACGTTTAGTTCTAGACGATGGTTTTCTAGAGTTGTCTATTCAAAGGAAGATATTTTCTCGGGGAATGCTTGTCGATATAATGAAAACTGATTTTCCATAATAAGACTATTGTATGAAGCTTCTACATCGTGGTCCAAATGTATTTACACAATTTATTGATATATTGATCACGACACGACAAAATGATATTGTGGATATGCTTTTAAACATTAGTTTAGAAATTTAGGACTTTTTTTTCATGAGAAAGATGGTGCTCAAGGATGATTTACTCCTCTCTCTCTATCTCAGACAATTTTTTGTTGTTGCTTGCTCAGTTTCATTGTGACAGTGAAAGCGTCAACACAAGACGAAATGTTCCATACATGTCTACTATGTATGTACTCACTAGGCAGCTGGTCATCATCATGTGAGAATCGCACAAGGATTGAGGAGTGTGATGAAAAGTGTAGATTATGCAACCCGTGTAAATTGCATAGAGGATATGCTGTACGTCTTGAAGAGGTGTGTGACTCTCATCCTAGAGGTTACCTATGCTCCAATTGTCATTATGATAAATGTAAGCAGTGGGAGAGTACATATCCCGGTATGATTGGAAAGAATCCTATCCGTGATTTTAGTTTATTGGTACGATATTGGTATCGTCGTGGTTTTAGATTGTTCTGGGAGGAGGAACCAGGTCAATGATTTAACTGTTGGAACAACAAGAGAATATGATTTCTATGTCATTGTTGTGAAGAAAATGGATGTTTTGATTATAAGCCCACTGACTTTTATTTGGCAGTGACGGAATATGATTCGGCACTAGAGGACTCTGTTTGTGAAATTGCTTCAAATACGCAAATTGAAACACGTGAATTCTATAGAATGAATGAGAATAGTATCATTGACTATACAAAGAGATATGACAAGAGTGAAGTTACACTCTACTGTAGAAAATGTGACCCTGACATTGCAGAACATCAGGATCAGTACACTGTGAATTCAGATAATCTACCTGCACTAGTTGTTGTCTACAAATAACTATTAGTGGATAAAATATAAATAGTAGAAAATTCGTTTTTAAAATTTATATAATTTTATTTTTTATTAAAAAAAAATTAAAAAAAAAAATTATAAAAATATATTATAATTACCAAAAAATAAAAAATAAAAAAAAGTTTAATTATTTTATACACTATAAAGTAGTTCAATTGATGTAAGTCAACGTAGATGTTGAGAAACTGCTTGTAGGTGTAGCCACGACATCGGAACATGAAAAAGAGTAGTGCATGAAAGCCACATGTCTTAGTCGTTAAATCCTGTACTCTTCGTTGATTTTGAATAATGGTTTTCCCCCTGCTTTCAATAAAGTTGCTGATGTATGGAACGTAGAATTTATATGATAGGCCAAGAGGATCAAAAAATTCAATATTCTTCGCTGTTTGAAAGATGCATAGCCAATGGCCGGTCTTCAAAGTCGATGTACTGTTACTAACAATGATTAAGGTATTTTTAATACTTGGAATTTTTTCAATGAAGTCCGAAGGTATGCAATAAGACATGTAATGGGACATGCATGAATCCATACTAAATATATCGATTATTTGGTTTGTGTTCATGGTGCAAGGTCTAGTAGAAAGCTGCCGTCGGGTTTGATTTCCCAATAGGTTTTAAATTGACTCAGTGATATTAGCGTGATACTCTCAGCCAGAGCATCTGCAAATTTACACTCTAAACGTACATTCTCAGTTCGTAATATGCTCATATCCTGTTTGCCCGACAAGTCCAAAACAATAAACCCATGATTTTCTGAAAACATTGAATCGGTTATTTCATTTTCAAATAGTTGAGAGTCATGATCTACGGACTATGTGCTCAACTCGTACAGAGTTCTACAGAATTTTTTGTCAAATAATAGAGTGTACAGTGGAATACCGTTCACTTTGCACACAATGCTATATAGACCGAAAAAATTAAAATCAGGGGGGAATTCAGTCCAGGATCCAACGGCACTGCCACTCTTCACAAAGGCCAAAGCCAATTTTGATGGAATTTCTCCAATGCTAAATGATGAATCGCTATAGCTACGAGAACCGGCGGCAATGTGACGTTGATTGGTGATTGCATGGGGGACAAGAAGTTTAATGTTGTTACCATTGGCTCTTAGCTTTTCCACTGCCAATGCAACAGATCTTATAACCTGTTGTTTTCGGACATGGAGAATTGCCGATGTGATAATAACATTTGCATCGGGTGCTGCAGGAAGTGTTTTTCCCAAAATGAAATTCGATGGGGCCATCTGTAGCTTTATGTCAATCTTGACATTGGCGGGTAGCCATTGGGATATATTGAATATCTCATGATTTACTTTTCCAACTAGATGATACTCCTGGGTCACTGCAGTAGTCAACTCACCGTCAGTATCAACACCTGTTCGATATTCATAGCCCAATGATTGTCCTCTCCTCTCCTTGTACGACTTTGGCGTCATCATAATAAATTGTATGTAGCTAGCATAGTTTGATAAATTATTGCTAGTGCTCACCAATGTCCCATTAATAAATACATTAATTTGTTTGAATTGGTTCTATAGAATATAGTTTTCATAGGAGAGACCCTTGCTGGCATTTGGAGTTGTATTATCTGACTTTTTTTTCACCGCAACATTTAAATCAATAAATGTTGATGGAAAATCAATAAATAGTCTTCATTGGAAATTATTTGAAAATGTATATTCTACGAAAGGTGCGGTTAGGGGTGAAATTGTTCATAGTGGCCATGCTTGACACTAACCTGGGCGTTTTCAGCATTGAATAGATTTAATGAGGAACTAACTGATGGATATGCTTCTTTGTGGGGGAGATAAGTCATCTTAAGAGAAGAAATCCTTCTTTGATCGAACAATCTTTTTCTTCTTCTTCTTCTTCTGCTTATTGGCCTTCGTTATTTTATTTCTCAAAGTCCTTGTTGATGTCCTTTGCTTCCTGCCTGGGTAGAGACTGATGAGTGAATGACGCGAACGCATCCTTTTCAATCCCTCCCCATTTTGTCGAGATTTTAATTGTTCAGCAATGGCTCCTGCTGAAGATCTAATATTTTCCTTAACACTCTCCTTGAAATTCTTACCTGAACACCAGACCTGTAGTATAGAGGCAGCAAAATTTGATGCAGCAGGTACAAAATATTATTTTGCAAGGGGTAGTGCAGAACGAAATAGCCTAGCAAACTAGCTACCAAGACCATAGCCAGACAGTGTAGTACACCCCTTGTAGTAGTTCAATCCATTGCATATTTGACGTGGACTCAAAGCACCAACAAAGCAATCGATATTGGGATAGGCACATGGAATTCTCCTATTGTTCATTTTAGGTTATTGTACCGTCGTCGTTGACAATGGGTCGAAAATGACAGGTAATCACTGCTAAGCCTTTGTTTATTGCTAGAGGATCACCCAATTCACTTCTTAGTGTTAACTTACAGAGTTCCAAATACGAAGTGTTTATAGGAACATACTGAAGATGCGTTATATTATAGTGATGAACAAGTTCATGAGTTGTTTTTCGTTCAAGAACACGTAGGAGGGGGACATTTGAATTACCGACTCTCGACGTTTCCACAAAGGATGCATAGAGAAATATGCAAGAGTCCGAGGCAAAACCAGGTGGATAATCAGCAAAAATAACTTGATCCATCCCGTAAACGGTGCCAGCATTTTTCCCATGAATCATATTCTGTTTAAAGCCAAGAATATCTCTCAAATTGTCATTGAGAATAACTGTTTCAGTGTCAACAGGTGAGCTAATGTAAATCCTATCATGTTCCAATGAATAATTAAAATGGAATGTACCATTCCGACGATATGAGATTTTTCTATTGATTGTACGACACAAATACCCCATATTATCATATTCAATATATTTCAATTCGACATGTGGTTATTCACTAGATTTAAGTGATTCAACCCATTCATAGTCGGCATAGCCCATCCCGTGCATAGTCCAATTGAATGGTATAACTGTTATATCATACACACGATCCTTTCTCAGGATGTCATAGGTATTTTTGAGAATACAGTCGACAAGAGCCCCTTCATATGCACCGTCAAATTTGATCGCGGGTGAGAATTTTGTCCAAAAATCACTTGTCGTATTCAAGTCATTGTAGAGAGGATCGGAAACGTTGGACATGAAGGTTACGTAGAAATCATTGGGTATTGTCAATATCTTCAACACCGATCCAAGAATCAAAATCAGAGTTGTATCCTAGCCACCGAACAAGTAACTGTTTCTTACCCCCGCGAGTACGTGTCTTTAATATCTTTTCAATTTGATAGATTTCACTAGAATTTTTAACTTTTTGCAATTCATAGTCATAAAAGCAGCCGAGAATCCCTTCATCTTTGGTATCACGCAGGCGATAAGTTATGGGTTTATTTTCTAGGATTTTTGCCACTTTAAAAAGTTCAGTGGACCACAAGTAATTCCCTTTTTCAAAAACATTTGTTGTTCTATTAATTCGAACAGTATCACCAACATTGAATTTATTTTTCTTCTTCTTCTTGACTGTTGATTCATTGGAATATTGTTTAAGAAAGGTGTCAATTGTATCATGATCCGAATGATGAACTTCCGTTGGTGTAGAGTTGGACAATGATCAATGAGGTCGTTGATTATAAATCAACATGATTTTATCTAGATCATAAATAAAAGTCGATGTATTTTTCAATGTACAATATCTTGAAATTAAAAGTCGAATAGTTCTTATCAATCGTTCGGCCCATGCAGCCTTTATAGGACTCTGACTATGATAGAACAGTGTACTATATTTCTCTAGTACTTTTGCAACATGAGGATTAACAAATTCACTACCGCGATCCGTTTGAATTTTTTTATATGAATCCTGTTCGAGAATACTTTCAATGGCCTGAGCAACGTCAGCACCTCTCTTTGATCGCAATGGGATCGCATATGCATAGCGACTAAAAACACTGATTTCAAGTAGAATGTACTTGTAGGGCGTATTGTGACGTCTTTGAAGTTCATCTAGAGTCAGGAGATCTGCTTGCATTATATGCAATGGGTAAAAGGCTTTAGTTTTTCGATATTGATTGGCACGAAGTCTATGATTTCTATGCAGAGTGCAACTTGGTTCATTTTGTAGATAGTCTTGTACACTTTTAGTGCGAACACCCGTGACTTTGGAAAGAGTTGTGGGGGAACTTAAACTCCCCGCCTCATCAATATTTTCATAAACACCTTTCGGAACGTCAGCCATTTTAAACGTAAACACGTTGTGTAACGATCATTACCCCTTTTTATGTTGGATGCTGGTGATCACGGTGACTTGATACGTCTTCCGTTTTCGCTAGCCACCAGTGGTATGACAGTATTTTCCAAAATTGATTTAAAATCTTCTTCTTCTTCAAGTTTATATTTTAATGGTGTCAATGTTGTTGATGATGATGCATGTTCATTTATTTTTTTTAGAATTTGTCTATTGCAAATAAGACTTTTGGGGAAGTTTAATGTATTTAGAAAGTTTTGTAGATGAGTGTCAAATGATAATAGTCCTTTACGATTTGTAACCATGTCATACATTAAATCAAGTCGATTATAGCTCTTGCCCTGATTTATAATCTTTTCCCCATTACCCTCAGCTTGAATTTGACCATTTTCCAAGAGATAGGTTAGGAGTCGTGTTCTTTTTTCAACAAATTTTGGGGGGCATATATTTCCAAATATAAAAAAAAATTAATACAAATCCTCCTTCTTTAATTGTGTTCCAGCAGCAGTAGACTCTTGAGAAGATGATTCTTTTTTTGAATCAGCAGCAGCAGCAGTGGGCTTCGATCGATAGGGTTTTTCCACTCGGCGAAGTGAATCTTGAAGTAAAATCAGCTTTTTATCATCCTCAATAGTTTCATTGTCGAGGAATTTACTCAGATTGTCCTCAAAGTGTTCGACGGGTGAGAGAGCGAGTTCTTTTGGAGTCAATTTATAGGGTTTTGCCAATCTCACTAGAGAAAACTGTTTACAAGTCCTGCAATTATTGGCGTTGAAAGTGTGAAAAATCTACCGCCTGCCTGAAGAAATTATTGCATTTTAAATTCTTTGATTTAATTTTTGAGGCCCAAGTACGTACAATGGAATGATGTTGCTTAGCCTGTTGCTTAATTAGTTCTGGTATTTGAACACAAACCACGGTCAAACTTAAACAAAGTTCAGATATTAGATTAATGAAATCATTGTAAATACCATGTTTGAGCATTGCTTTTCCAAGCTTAGGTTTTGAAGTGCTTAGAACTGAAAACGTACCTATTTTCATGTAGTTTCTTCAGTGTCATGATAGCGACAAATAGGTCTTTTTAGCGTTCACAGGGAGATTTATTGTAATTTCATGGTCGAAAACTTCTGTGACTACACGCAAGTTCTCGGGTGTATTTTGATTAAGTTCCTGCAGAATATAACTGTTAGGTTTATTGTTTGCATGATTGTATGCTGAGAGCAGAAATTTAGGAGCAACTGGATAGAGTCTTTTATTGAGGGTTATTAGCGAGCTAGAATCACGAACAACTCTGTAGATGATATAGTAGGTACAGTTCAAAGCAAGTGTTCGCATACATTTGCTCTGATGAAAGAGATTGTGTAGAACCAGAGTAACGGAAATATGTTCATGATGAGAGCGAACAGTGAACAATTGCAGCATTTGCTGGGACCATTGTTTAATAGATTCAGCCAGATCGTCAATGATCAGCCAAGAGTTTGGTTCAATAATGTTGAAAACATCAAGTCCCTGTATGAACTGTATCTGTACCGATCCCATGGCAGCAATTGCTTTTATTTTATCGTGAGACTCCTGCCAAATACTATAGCAATCGTAGATTTTTTTCGGCTTTTCCGCAAACATTTTATCACGATTTTTAATTATTTTAGTTAAGAGCGTTGTTTTGCCCGACATTGAGGGCCCACACAGAAACGATCTGAATGGTGTTTTAAATTGATACATGTTCCCTTCAACAGTTCACCTGGACAACTAACTGTAGAACATAATTGTCTAATGACTAAATAATTTGCCTACTACTACTCTGTTCTTCAAGACGAAGACGAATAAAGAATCATATTTTTCTTTTATTATATGCACATAAAAAAGTAACAATACACTTAAAGAAAATACACTTTCTTAAATTTATTTATAAAAAATACAACATTTACATGGGTACACACAGAGAAAAAACACTTTTTTTTGTTTACTTATAGAGAAAAAAAAACATTAAATTAGAGAGAGCACTTGAAAAAAAAAATCTGCTCTAAGTCCAAAAAAAAGATAACTTTGATATTGTGGCGGTGCGCCCCCGCACTGGCGGTGGCCGCCCCCCCCCCAAAGGCCGCAAGCCCCCCCCCCCCCCAAAGGCCGCAAGCCCCCCCCCCCCCCTCAAAGGTTTTTAGGAAATAATTTACAGGACTTTATTTAAACCGAGACTTTCCCTATGGGCAATACATTCGGTCCGGTCTGAAGTTAAATAGTGTCCAAGGGGGAGGGTAGTCACACCATCTTGACAAACATAGACCTTGTCGGAAATAGTACTCATGGCTATTTTTTCTACATTTACAGTAAAGTTTCTGTAGTTGAGAGAACGAATTGCCAACAATTTGGCTCGTGGAATTGTATTTTCAACAATACAATTCCTATAAATGTTCATGTTGAAATTCTTATCCACATAGCACGTGGGTACTGCTTTGCATTGTTTCTGGATGTGCTCGTCGTGTGTCTGTATAAAGTACACCTTCGGACCTAGAAATATACCGCGGGAAATAAAGTCGCGTAGCGGTTATGATTTAAAAAAAAAAATCATATTTGGTATCCGACGGTTCAATATCTACGGGTAAATAAAACTCCCATTTGGGTAGTACAAACGTGAACAGAAAATGTAAACGTGCGCCACAACATCCAATAGATTCGGTGTTTTTACTTTTAACAGTAAATAATCCGTGTCACCTTAGCAGACCTCTATTTGCCCCTTTTCAGGCCACTGTACCCTAGCCACATTGTTGTAGAATTCTAACTTGAGCTTTTTTGAGATCTCCAAGATAGCACTGCCTGCAGCAATATTTTTATTCAAGACAATGCGTCTTTTTTTCCTATTCAAAAGTACCATTTCCGGGCCAATGATTGTGAAGGAAGTGAAATTCGGATCGGCAATAATTCGAACACATTGTTCAGGATCGGTCACAACGTCACAACGATTCCTATTGCGAACACTCTCACACATTTTGCCGAAAGCCGAATTCAAAATGAGTTTTTAAATTTTCTTTTTCGGCTTTCGTCTGTGCTGCAGAACGTTTGCTAACAAAAGTGTCAACAAATGTTTTCAAATAGGGTTTTTGACTAAACTCGAGTGCTCGGTGAACCTTTGTGAAATTTAAACCGTTGTTGTAAATTCATTTTAAAGCTACATAGTGCAAAACTATGTTTTTTTCGGCATACTTTCGTCAATCAGTTTTTGTTTTGTATGTGCCCATCATACTCTTTCATTCTTATCTTAATGCATCTGGTAAGGGTTCATAGAGATCTATTTCAAAGGCCTATTAACGAACGGAAAAACAATATATTTTACTGAATCGTGAAGCTAGACTGGTATCTCTCCATCAATTTCAAAAAACCATACAACCGGTCCATTCTACTCAACACTGTTATTGTTTGGGAAACGGGGAGCTTGAGGGTCGTTGAGCCATTTATAGTTGCTTCATGATAGTTCATATTGGGACATGGCCGAGGGGTAGAGAGAATTCATATCGATGATAACTAAATCCGACTCTGTCCTTTTATTCTCTCCCGCTGGACCACTTTCCATGAAACAATCTCCGTGAAAAACAAAACCCCCCCTAATTAAACTTGCGATGACCATGTGCTGATTCCTGTAAGTGATTAGCCCAATTTTTTGCCCACTAATTTTTAGGATAAGGTCCATCACTAGATGAGGCGAAGAAAAATAATAACCCAAATCAAGATTAAATTCATCATAGATTTTGTCCGTATTTTTACACATAATGTCTAACAGGGTTAACACGTCACTCGACAAATACATCTTGCAGTAGTCATAGCCATTTTTACACCCTCCCTCTGCCCAAACTTTTTTAGCAAAACTGTATTCCTCGGGGGTGCAACTACGATCGTGAAGACTCTCGTAAAACGATTCAATTGGAGGAATAGATTCTTCGGCGAATCTCGACATGGAACAATAATGGTCATAAGGATAGACGTCCTTAACCGTCAACAAATCATATGAATCATTTTGAAATTGTTGCTTGAGAAAGTGGGAAGCATTGCGGCCGTTCTCATTATTCTACAAATGAATCAATTCACTCAATGATTTTGGGAAAAAACACCGTGAATCTAAAACGTGAATTTATTCGTCTGGTCAATGCTGGCTTTAACAAATTTCCATATAAATTCCAAAACAAACAACTTTTCCGATGATTTAGGTATGATTTTGTATGTAAAGCTGTCTATCACCCATGCATCATCTATTGTTCCATTTCTTTGAAGATGTGCCAATGCAGGTAGCACATACTTTAGATCGTAGTTAGCATTATGTATAAAAACAAGAAGAAAAAGTTGTTGTTCAATTTTTAAATTACACGAATTGTGAGCCCACCCTCGAAAGTTACTTTTTCCCGCTGAATTAGGGTCAATAAGGTGGTTATGGTCCTGGACGGCGTCTTTTGGGGCAAGGGCACCCCTACACACCCAGAAAATTGTTCCTTTTTCCAACGCTAGCGGCTCTGTATCCGAAAATGTCATTGGGTAGTTGATGTGACATAATCCTGAAATTGCCTTGTTTGCCGTTTTTATTAAAGAAACCAATAGCTTTTCCATGCTTTCTTCCTCACCCTTAGTAAAAAAAACTCTTCCAATTAAGTTTTATTGTTGCAATCGCGACGGGCATGTGCATCGGAACATGCAACAAGTGGGTGTTGCTTGACTATATAGATCATGGACAGAGTTGAAGCCTCATTTAGTATTGTTTCACAGCCCAAACACTGTTTGTCAAATTTCAGCAGAGAATTTTGAAAATTTTTAAATTGCAAAATTTTTTTGTGATCCTCCGATAGTTCAAACAGCTCAGGCACGTGAAGTGTGTTCGACTCCATGTAGTCTTAGGACGTCTGCTTATGTCTACACAGGTAAAGTCGCCGGGGATGCTGGAAACGTTCTGCTTTGTTCTTGACTTGGCAGAAGAGTTGACTGATCGCTGTAACGGTAAAAAAATGACCATAAGAATTTACATCTTTGGGAGGTTTGTAAATAACCCATACACAATTTTTAACATTATCTACTGACGGTGTCCTCACTGAATACAAAACTCCTTTTTTATTCGGTTTTTTCCCCCATCTACAAATTCAGTGTCGTATTGGAGAACAACAACCCCCATCCACAGATAGTTAGGTGCTTTCTCACCCGAGGTTGTTTATTTAAGAGACAATGGGTACATCCCTTCTAAGCCGAACACAACTACTTCAGAATTAATTTTCATACCATAGTGAGCAAAATTATCAAAATTTTTCATTGATGATTCATTTTACAGTGTTTTATGGAATGCCATTAAAAACGTGTACTTAAAACAGTGCAACCCTATGTAATATCCGAAACCCGGAACTCCTCCTGTAGCCGACAACTCTGGATGGCATTTTATTCTTTTACCCGCTCACCTTAAAATAAAGTTTTTTTTAAATCTACTGAAATTCAGATCAATTTGTTAAATGTCTAAAATTGTGAACCCACTTCCCATCTCGGTAAATGTATCCAAAGTTGAAATTAGTTTATTCACCCAGTTGAAAAAGTTGTCTTCAAATTCGTTTAGACCTGGGTAAAAAGTCAGATTGCCTGTTGAAAAGTTAAAATAAAAAATATCCCTGGATGTCCCCTTTTGTAAATAAACTTTTTGATTCACCGCCGCTTTAAATCACCCTTGGCCACTCCAATTCTGGATCAGAATCTCAATTTTTTCTAGAATTCTATAGATATAGCTATGGGTGACTTTAACGAGGTCATTTAAAATAATGCTAGTGTTTTCCTTGTGGGGGCTAAAATCTATCCTGTATGTTTGTGTGCAGATTCTAGCAAATAAAGTTTACATAATTCCGGGCACATAGCACCATTTTCATATCCTGTCCCTGTTTGTTCAGGTCACAATTCACTAATAGTAAAGATGTCGTTAAAATATCCCCTGAAGAAGTTAATCCAACAATTTGCATAAGACTGTCCATTTCTTCCGCTATAAATTGAAAATCCAGAGGGATATCAAATAACGTACTTTCACTAACATCATCCGGCGAGAGGGGGCAATTACCCATGATACTATGAAGTCCTGGACCAGGGAAGGCAGAAGTTTTCACAGCTTCCCCCTGAAACTAGAAAATGAATAGATTAAGTTTTTGTTGTTTTTTTTTGACGAAAGTTTTATCACAATTATAACAGACTTTTCTTTTTTCTTTTTTTTATCAAACAATTTTTTTTTTTAGATAAAAAGTTACACCCCCCTCCCAACCCCTCCCGGGGAGGACCCTTGGGAACCGGGAGCTTCCTTTGAGGTAGGAGGATCGATGCCCTTTCGAGTTGAGATATCAGACTTTACAACACTGTTCAACTGGAACAGGCTCAAATTCTTTCTCAAATGCATCTGTAAACGAAAATAATTGCTTGAAATGATTTCGCCCCAAAATAATGTTTCTTCGCATCATTGTGAAGACATAATCGGTGATTATTAAAAAAAGACCTTCTTATCGCAAAGACACCTTCTCAGGAATGAAACCCCTGCTTAAATTGAAAGCGGATTAAGTAGTAATGGGAACAATTGGATTGCATCGGAGATGCGTAAGAGTTAATTACAAAATCTAAAGTCGTTTTAGAATAATTTGTTAAATATGAAACAGTGAATTGTTTATTTTTAATATTGTTAGTTTTTGTTTAAAAGGAATATTCGAATTTTTGCATCAGAATGTGTCTTTGTTAGCAGTTACAAGGTAAGGTTTTTTTTTATATAGAAATGCATGATAAGCTATGCGTGATAAACTTTCCTTTATATACCGCTAATTTGGTTAATGAAAGAAAATGAAATAGGATTATTATTATAGAAACAAATTTTAAGTTTTACTCATCAAAAGCTATGCGCCTGAGAAAATTTTGTTTTATTTTTGAAAAAATAAGAAAAAAAAATATATACACTTACAAGTTCTGGCTGCACATCAGAAGTCCCTGGCATGGCGTGAAGAGGAGTGTTCCCACCATCTTGATCGGATGAGGCTGACTCGAATTTCTTGCTAGGTTGCATAGAGTCCTGGCCGGTCCGATGAACTAGCAAATCTGATTACTGTTGCCCTTGCAACTTGCATTGATGCAGTATCGATGTCACTAGCTTGTATAGCAGAGATTTCCACCCGTGTGGTCCATTGTCTTTTCGGTTTTTGACCGGACTGCCTTGGGACTGACACTGACCGGGCAGCCTCGTCATCTCGCGCTTTCTTTGATGGAGGAGGGGTACATTATTCGCAATTTGCGGTAGCCATAGCTCTCTTTTCAGCTGGGGCAGCAGCAAATTCTTCATAATTTGTCTTAAAAAGAAGAGAAATAATTTGTATCAAAAGAATTTCCCCCCTTTTTTTTACAGAAAGAAAGTCGGCACAAAGAACCCCACTCTAACCACATAGAATCGAGGAACAGATTCTCTCTCAAACTCCATAAAGCTCTCTTAAAATATAAAAGAATTACTTACTTAACACAAAAATTTCGTTTTTAACGGATACCAAGTAAAGAAAAACTGTGTTAGAATTGATTCATTGCCCTCTTCCCAGTCATATATTTTTATAAAAGCTTCGCGTACATACGAATATCATGGTACTAAACTCCCAAAATTTGAAAAAAAAAAATAAAAAAATGACAAAATTTAATTAGCTAGCTCAATTATTACTCATTCAGAATATTAATGGAGGTCATTGAGCCTTCAATTCAATATAATAAAAACACAAAAAGTTGATAATTATATATTTTTTTTTATATGAAAATATTTTAAAACTTTTATAAATAAATTATTAAAGATTTAAAATCACAGAAAAAGGAAGAAAAAGACTCATGTAAATATCATAAAATAAAAAATTATCAAGTATATAAAGGGTTCATACAGAATATAAAATGAGTGCATAGAGCTTTCAATTCCGTATTATAAAAACACAAAATGTTTATGATTATATATTTTTTTTATATTCAAAGCTTTTAAAAATTATATACCTAAATTACGAAACAGTTAAAATCACAGTAAAAGGAATAAAAAGACTCTTGGACATAGCATTAGCAAAAAAATTATTAAGTTTAGAAAGGGTTTGCCATCTAGACTATATCTCACCATATACCTCGCTAGCACAATTCTTATGTATTCAAAATATTAACAGGGGGGCATAGGATCATCAATTCCATAGCAATGAAACACAAAAAAAATTCTACAATTATTTGCAAAGCTTATAAAAGCTATATACATAAATTACGAAATATTTAAAATCACGGAAAAAAAGGAAGACCAACCTTTGGGATTTGAACGAAATTCGAACTTTAGTGTAAAGAGCAAGATCTTCAGGAGGGGAGGGGCGACCTTTCATATCTGCCGAAACTAATATGCAAATTCTATTTTAATTTTTCATATACAATGAACCAAAATCAAAGTGAACATGCCTCTCTTTTTTGAATATTTACTAAAATTGAAATACATGGATCATTTAATATTTAATGATGAAGGAAGCTTTTTAAAAGAGGTAACCACACAGTGTAAGGAAAGAATTTCTTCCTTAAATTAATGACGAGACAATTTCTTTTTATTATAATAATAAGAAAATTTTACTCACCAGAAATTGCTTAGAATTATTCATTTTCTTTTAAATTTTCACAAAAAACTTCAGTAGTGCTAAGTTGAATGAACTATACAAAACTATTTAAAAACCTAATTTGTAATCTGAATATATACAAACAATAATTGCATAACAGCGAAACAAGACGCACTGGTTTTATAATACAGGTTTATCACTAAAAAAAAGACATGTATATACCTTGAACTAGAAATTGCGTAAATCTCTTGGCAAAGGTGTAATGCCCCTGTAGAATAGAATACCTACCAGAAAAACCTACTAGCAAATTCAATAGATGGTTACTACTCAGGGGTGAGTTCCCATAATTCCAGGGGTGTCACCCACAAGGAGCGACATTAAAACTTAAAACGAACAGAAATTATTCCGTATATGAAAGGGGCTGTCCCCTCTTCAACGCCTCGCTCTTTACGCTAAAGTTTTTTTTAATTGTTTCAAAAAATAAAGTTGTGAGACAGAGTAAAACTTTAGCGTAAAGAGCGAGGCGTTGAGGACGGGACAGCCTCTTTCATATACGGGATAATTTCTTTTCGTTTTAAGTTTTAATGTCGCTCCTTACTTCCAGGTAAAAAAAATTGTTTTTTTTTATTTAATTTTGAATTAATGCAGCTTTGATTTCGGCTCACCGTACATGAATAATTAAAACGAAATTCGCATGTTAATTTTCCTTTTTTTGGCTAAATGGCTTTCTTGAAATTTTTTTCTGACGTAACTTACGAATTTACTTACGTAACGAATTCCAATACTCGTATATTTTTATTACGTATATTAGGGAGTTCGCCCCCTATTCAATTCCTCGGTCTTTACGCTAAAGTTCGAATCACAAACCCCTGAACCACAAAGGGCGGTTAATTAGAATAGACAGCTCTTTTGAAAGTACTAAAAAAACTTTAGCGTAAACAGCGAGGAATTGACTAGGAGGCGAAAACCCTCATATACGTAATAATTTCTGTTCGTTTTAATTTTTAATGTTGCTCCTTACTTTCAGTTGAAAAAACTTGTTTTTTATTTAATTTCTGATCGTTTTTTAAATAATGCTGGGAAATACGGCGCCCCTTTCATAGAAATGTCCCTTCCCCCAAGGAAACATGCTCCATGGAAAGATTCTCCCCTTTAACCCCTACTTCCACCCCCCCCCCCACACTAGAACAAAATTCCTCCTGAAAACGCCTGTATAATTCCCGATAACCAATACTAGCCTATATGTAAACAATGGGCAAAGTTTCCCCTGGGAAGTCATCCTCACACTTCCCCAGGGAAGTGTGGGGGATTAAGTAATCCTCCAAGATATATTAATTAAATTTTCGACTATGTTGAGCAAAATGGCTATCTCAAAATTTTGATTGGCTGACTTCGGGAAAAGAATGAGTGTGGCAGGGGGCCCAGTTGCCCTCCAATTTTTTGGTTACTTAAAAAGTGCGCTAGAACTTTTAATTTCCGCTCGAATGAGCCCTCTCACGATATTCTAAGACTACTGGATCGATACGGTCACCCCTGGGAAAAAAAAACAAAAAAAAAACGAATAAACACGCATCCGTGATCTTTCTTCTGGCAAAATTTTTTTTACAAAATTCCACATTTTTGCAGATAGGAGCTTGAAACTTCTATAGTAGGGTTCTCTGATACGCTGAATCTGATGGTGTGTGTTCCATGACTTTTAGGGGTTGTTCCCCCTTTTTTTGAAAATAAGTCAAATTATCTCAGGCGCGCAACTTTTGAAGAATAACATTTAACTTGAAAATTAGGTGTTTAAAATAAACATTAACATTTGATGACTTTAATCTATCTATTGGTATCAAAGTTCCGCCTGTTAAAGTTTCGACTAGTATTAACTCGGGTTACTCGTTACTTAACTGTTTGATGAAACCAGTTTTCTGTGTCCACTCGGAGATGATCAGCTCAGCCTGAGCGAGATAAACGGTAACTATGCAGGTATATTTTAATTAAATATTTAATATATAGATGTGGTTTGGTATTTGTTATGATGCGTTCTGGGCGGCCTGCTGTCCATAATTCTCTATTTTAGTGTTCATAATTTTGTTGCTAGATTATTTTATTTTCATCTTACTATTGTATACTTCATTATGAATAACATCACTTTAATTCTTTAGTGTGGTCGCTATAACACGTAAGTACCCAGAAATGCATTTGTGACTACAGGAATTTATTTTGGAGTTTATAATCATATTGGAATATATTAAATGAAATACCCGAAGCTCATTTCTTCCTTCATTGATAAACACTACTTTTCAACTGCAAAGGTTCTTTCACCTTCAATGAGGCAGTTGGGACAAAAATTAGGTCCAAGCATTTCCACGCCGAAATCGATCCACCCCAGTCAAATATGACTAATTTTGTAGAATATCAAGTTCAATCAATCGAAACTCAAGCAATAGAAATAGGGAAATTTTAGGGAATTTTAAGGTCCAACTATTTTTATCTTTAAAACTAGGAATTCTTCGGGGATAGTGTCTGAGGACCACAGGTGTGGAATTCTTCCCCGGACAATATAAAGCTAGCAGATAATGTTAGCCAGTTCAAGATTCGATGGGAACGTGATCTTCTGAGAAGTTTTTAACGATCTAGATAAAGATTTATTTATTTGCCTTGATTATTTTGTTATTTGTTTTAAATTTTGTGATTTTTAGGTAAGGTATGAATATATAGTTGTAGTAGGTCATGAGGAGAAGTAGGAACATAAGTTATTTGTTTTACATTTTGTGATTTATAGGTAAGGTATGAATATACAGAAGCAATAGGTCATAAGGAGAAACATAAGTTATTTGTTATACATTTTATGATTTATAAGTAAGGTATGAACATATAGTAGTAGTAGGTCATAGGGAGGAACATAAGTTATTTGTTTTTCCTTTTGAGATTTATAGGTAAGGTATGAATACATAGAAGCAATAGGTCATAAGGAGAAACATAAGTTATTTGTTATACATTTTATGATTTATAAGTAAGGTATGAATACATAGTAGTAGTAGGTCATAGGGAGGAACATAAGTTATTTGGTTTACATTTTGTGATTTATAGGTAAGGTATGAATAATTGAATATATAGTAGCAATAGGTCATAAGGAGGAACATAAGTTATTTGTTTTACAAATTATGATTTATAGGTAAGGTATGAATATATAGTAGTAGTAGGTCATAGGGAGGAACATAAGTTATTTGTTTTACATTTTGTGATTTATAGGTAAGGTATGAATAATTGAATATATAGTAGTAGTAGGTCATAAGAAGGAACATAAGTTATTTGTTTTACAAATTGTGATTTATAGGTAAGGTATGAATATATAGTAGTAGTAGGTCAAAAGGAGTAACATAAGTTATTTTTTTTACATTTTGTGATTTATAGGTAATGTATGAATAATTGAATATATAGTAGTAGTAGGTAATAAGGAGGAACATAAGTTATTTGTTTTAAAAATTATTATTTATAGGTAAGGTATGAATATATAGTATTAGTAGGTCAAAAGGAGGAACATAAGTTATGTTATACATTTTCTGATTTATAGGTAGGGTATGAATATATAGTAGTAGTATGTCATAAGGAGTAACATAAGTTATTTGTTTTACATGTTATGATTTATAAGTAAAGTATGAAAATATAGTATTAGTAGGTCATAAGGAGGAACATAAGTTATTTGTTTTACATTTTGTGATTTATAGGTAAGGTATGAATAATTGAATATATAGTATTATTAAGTCATACGGAGGAACATAAGTTATTTGTTTTACATTTTATGATTTATAAGTAAAGTATGAAAATATAGTAGTAGTAGGTCATAAGGAGGAACATAAGTTATTTGTTTTACATTTTGTGATTTATAGGTAAGGTATGAATAATTGAATATATAGTATTAGTAAGTCATAAGGAGGAACATAAGTTATTTGTTTTACAAATTTTGATTTATAGGTAAGGTATGAATATATAGTAGTAGTAGTTCAAAAGGAGGAACATAAGTTATTTGTTTTACATTTTGTGATTTATAGGTAAGGTATGAATAATTGAATATATAGTAGTAGTAGGTCAAAAGGAGTAACATAAGTTATGTTATAAATTTTATGATTTATAGGTAGGGTATGAATATATAGTAGTAGTAGGTCATAGGGAGGAACATAAGTTATTTGTTTTACATTTTGTGATTTATAGGTAAGGTATGAATAATTGAATATATAGTAGTAGTAGGTCATAAGGAGGAACATAAGTTATTTGTTTTACAAATTATGATTTATAGGAAAGGTATGAATATATAGTAGTAGTAGGTCAAAAGGAGGAACATAAGTTATTTGTTTTACATTTTGTGATTTATAGGTAAGGTATGAATAATTGAATACATAGTAGTAGTAGGTCATAAGGAGGAACATAAGTTATTTGTTTTACAAATTGTGATTTATAGGTAAGGTATGAATATATAGTAGTAGTAGGTCAAAAAGAGGAACATAAGTTATTTGTTTTACATTTTGTGATTTATAGGTAAGGTATGAATAATTGAATATATAGTAGTAGTAGGTTATAAGGAGGAACACAAGTTATTTGTTTTACAAATTATGATTTATAGGTAAGGTATGAATATATAGTAGTAGTAGGTCAAAAGGAGGAACATAAGTTATGTTATAAATTTTCTGATTTATATGTAGGGTATGAATATATAGTAGTAGTAGGTCATAAGGAGGAACATAAGTTATTTGTTTTACATTTTATGATTTATAAGTAAAGTATGAATATATAGTATTAGTAGGTCATAAGGAGGAACATAATTTATTTGTTTTACATTTTCTGATTTATATGTAAAGTATGAATATATAGTATTAGTAGGTCATAAGGAGGAACATAATTTATTTGTTTTACATTTTTTGATTTATAAGTAAAGTATGAATATATAGTATTAGTAGGTCATAAGGAGGAACATAAGTTATTTGTTTTACATTTTATGATTTATAAGTAAAGTATGAATATATAGTAGTAGTAGGTCATAAGGAGGAACATAAGTTATTTGTTTTACAAATTATGATTTATAAGTAAGGTATGAATATATAGTATTAGTAGGTCAAAAGGAGGAACATAAGTTATTTGTTTTAAATTTTGTGATTTATAGGTCATGTATGAATAATTGAATACATAGTATAAGTAGGTCATAAGGAGGAACATAAGTTATTTTTTTTAAAAATTATGATTTATAGGAAATGTATGAATATATATTAGTAGTAGGTCAAAATGATGAACATCAGTTATGTTATACATTTTCTGATTTATAGGTAGGGTATGAATATATAGTAGTAGTAGGTCATAAGGAGGAACATAAGTTATTTGTTTTACATTTTATGATTTATAAGTAAAGTATGAATATATAGTATTAGTAGGTCATAAGGAGGAACATAAGTTATTTGTTTTACATTTTGTGATTTATAGGTAAGTTATGAATAATTGAATATATAGTAGTAGTAGGTCATAAGGAGGAACATAAGTTATTTGTTTTACATTTTATGATTTATAAGTAAAGTATGAATATATAGTATTAGTAGGTCATAAGGAGGAACATAAGTTATTTGTTTTACATTTTGTGATTTATAGGTAATGTATGAATAATTGAATATATAGTAGTAGTAGGTCATAAGGAGGAAAATAAGTTATTTGTTTTAAAAATTGTGATTTATATTTAAGGTATGAATATATAGTAGTAGTAGGTCAAAAGGAGGAACATAAGTTATTTGTTTTACATTTTGTGATTTATAGGTAAGGTATGAATAATTGAATATATAGTAGTAGGATGTCAAAAGGATGAACATTATTTATGTTATACATTTTCTGATTTATAGGTATTTTATGAATATATAGTAGTAGTTGGTCATAAGGAGGAACATAAGTTATTTGTTTTTCATTTTGTGATTTATAGGTAATGTATGAATATATAGTATTAGTAGGTCAAAATTAGGAACATAAGTTATTTGTTTTACAAATTATGATTTATAGGTAAGGTATGAATATATAGTAGTAGTAGGTCAAAAGGAGGAACATAAGTTATTTGTTTTACATTTTGTGATTTATAGGTAAGGTATGAATAATTGAATACATAGTAGTAGTAGGTCATAAGGAGGAACATAAGTTATTTGTTTTACAAATTGTGATTTATAGGTAAGGTATGAATATATAGTAGTAGTAGGTCAAAAGGAGGAACATAAGTTATTTGTTTTACATTTTGTGATTTATAGGCAAGGTATGAATAATTGAATATATAGTAGTAGTAGGTTATAAGGAGGAACACAAGTTATTTGTTTTACAAATTATGATTTATAGGTAAGGTATGAATATATAGTAGTAGTAGGTCAAAAGGAGGAACATAAGTTATGTTATACATTTTCTGATTTATAGGTAGGGTATGAATATATAGTAGTAGTATGTCAAAAGGAGGAAAATAATTTATTTGTTTTACATTTTATGATTTATAATTAAAGTATGAATATATAGTATTAGTAGGTCATAAGGAGGAACATAAGTTATTTGTTTTACATTTTATGATTTATAAGTAAAGTATGAATATATAGTATTAGTAGGTCATAAGGAGGAACATAAGTTATTTGTTTTACATTTTATGATTTATAAGTAAAGTATGAATATATAGTATTAGTAGGTCATAAGGAGGAACATAAGTTATTTGTTTTACATTTTGTGATTTATATGTAAAGTATAAATATATAGTATTAGTAGGTCATAAGGAGGAACATAAGTTATTTGTTTTACAAATTGTGATTTATAGGTAAGGTATGAATATATAGTAGTAGTAGGTCAAAAGGAGGAACATAAGTTATTTGTTTTACATTTTTTGATTTATAGGCAATGTATGAATAATTGAATATATATTAGTAGTATGTCAAAAGGAGGAACATAAGTTATTTTTTTTACAAATTATGATTTATAGGTAAGGTATGAATATATAGTAGTAGTAGGTCAAAAGGAGGAACATAAGTTATGTTATACATTTTCTGATTTATAGGTAGGGTATGAATATATAGTAGTAGTAGGTCAAAAGGAGGAACATAAGTTATTTGTTTTACATTTTATGATTTATAAGTAAAGTATGAATATATAGTATTAGTAGGTCATAAGGAGGAACATAAGTTATTTGTTTTACATTTTGTGATTTATAGGTCAGGTATGAATAATTGAATATATAGTAGTAGTAGGTCATAAGGAGGAACATAAGTTATTTGTTTTACATATTATGATTTATAAGTAAATTATGAATATATAGTATTAGTAGGTCATAAGGAGGAACATAAATTATTTGTTTTACATTTTGTGATTTATAGGTAAGGTATGAATAATTGAATATATAGTAGTAGTAGGTCATAAGGAGGAACATAAGTTATTTGTTTTACAAATTGTGATTTATAGTTAAGGTATGAATATATAGTAGTAGTAGGTCAAAAGGAGGAACATAAGTTATTTGTTTTACATTTTGTGATTTATAGGTAAGGTATGAATAATTGAATATATAGTATTAGGAGGTCAAAAGGAGGAACATAAGTTATGTTATACATTTTCTGATTTATAGGTAGGGTATGAATATATAGTAGTAGTATGTCATAAGGAGGAACATAAGTTATTTGTTTTACATTTTATGATTTATAAGTAAAGTATGAATATATAGTATTAGTAGGTCATAAGGAGGAACATAAGTTATTTGTTTTACATTTTTTGATTTATAAGTAAAGTATGAATATATAGTATTAGTAGGTCATAAGGAGGAACATAAGTTATTTGTTTTACATTTTATGATTTATAAGTAAAGTATGAATATATAGTATTAGTAGGTCATAAGGAGGAACATAAGTTATTTGTTTTACATTTTGTGATTTATAGGTAAAGTATTAATATATAGTATTAGTAGGTCATAAGGAGGAACATAAGTTATTTGTTTTACAAATTGTGATTTATAGGTAAGGTATGAATATATAGTAGTAGTAGGTCAAAAGGAGGAACATAAGTTATTTTTTTTACATTTTTTGATTTATAGTTTATGTTTTAATATTTTAATATATAGTATGAGTAGGTCATAATGATTAAAACAAGTTATTTGTTTTACAAATTTTGAATTAGAGGAAAGGTATGAATATATAGTATTATTAGGTCAATAGGATGAACATAAGATATGTTATAAAGATTCTGAGATATAGTTCGGGTCTGAATATATATAAGTAGTATGTCATAAGGAGTAACATAAGTTATTTGTTTTACATGTTATGATTTATAAGTAAAGTATGAATATATATTATTAGTAGGTCATAAGGAGGAACATAAGTTATTTGTTTTACATTTTGTGATTTATAGGTAAGGTATGAATAATTGAATATATAGTAGTAGTAGGTCATACGGAGGAACATAAGTTATTTGTTTTACATTTTATGATTTATAAGTAAAGTATGAAAATATAGTATTAGTAGGTCATAAGGAGGAACATAAATTATTTGTTTTACATTTTGTGATGTATAGGTAAGGTATGAATAATTGAATATATAGTATTAGTAGGTCATAAGAAGGAACATAAGTTATTTGTTTTACAAATTGTGATTTATAGGTAAGGTATGAATATATAGTAGTAGTAGGTCAAAAGGAGGAACATAAGTTATTTGTTTTACATTTTGTGATTTATAGGTAAGTTATGAATAATTGAATATATAGTAGTAGTAGGTCAAAAGGAGGAACATAAGTTATGTTATACATTTTCTGATTTATAGGTAGGGTATGAATATATAGTAGTAGTAGGTCATAAGGAGGAACATAAGTTATTTGTTTTACATTTTGTGATTTATAGGTAAGGTATGAATAATAGAATATATAGTAGTAGTAGGTCATAAGGAGGAACATAAGTTATTTGTTTTACAAATTATGATTTATAGGTAAGGTATGAATATATAGTAGTAGTAGGTCAAAAGGAGGAACATAAGTTATTTGTTTTACATTTTGTGATTTATAGGTCAGGTATGAATAATTGAATACATATTAGTAGTAGGTCATAAGGATGAACATAAGTTATTTGTTTTACAAATTTTGATTTATATGTAAGGTATGAATATATAGTAGTAGTAGGTCAAAAGGAGGAACATAAGTTATTTGTTTTACATTTTGTGATTTATAGGCAAGGTATGAATAATTGAATATATAGTAGTAGTAGGTTATAAGGAGGAACACAAGTTATTTGTTTTACAAATTATTATTTATAGGTAAGGTATGAATATATAGTAGTAGTAGGTCAAAAGGAGGAACATAAGTTATGTTATACATTTTCTGATTTATATGTAGGGTATGAATATATAGTAGTAGTAGGTCAAAAGGAGGAACATAAGTTATTTGTTTTACATTTTATGATTTATAAGTAAAGTATGAATATATAGTATTAGTAGGTCATAAGGAGGAACATAAGTTATTTTTTTTACATTTTATGATTTATAAGTAAAGTATGAATATATAGTATTAGTAGGTCATAAGGAGGAACATAAGTTATTTGTTTTACATTTTATGATTTATAAGTAAAGTATGAATATATAGTATTAGTAGGTCATAAGGAGGAACATAAGTTATTTGTTTTACATTTTATGATTTATAAGTAAAGTATAAATATATAGTATTAGTAGGTCATAAGGAGGAACATAAGTTATTTGTTTTACAAATTGTGATTTATAGGTAAGGTATGAATATATAGTAGTAGTAGGTCAAAAGGAGGAACATAATTTATTTGTTTTACATTTTGTGATTTATAGGTAAGGTATGAATAATTGAATATATAGTAGTAGTAGGTCATAAGGAGGAACATAAGTTATTTGTTTTACAAATTATGATTTATATGAAAGGTATGAATATATAGTAGTAGTAGGTCAAATGGAGTAACATAAGTTATGTTATAAATTTTATGATTTATAGTTAGGGTATGAATATATAGTAGTAGTAGGTCAAAAGGAGGAACATAAGTTATTTTTTTTACATTTTATGATTTATAAGTAAAGTATGAATATATAGTATTAGTAGGTCATAAGGAGGAACATAAGTTATTTGTTTTACATTTTGTGATTTATAGGTCAGGTATGAATAATTGAATATATAGTAGTAGTAGGTCATAAGGAGGAACATAAGTTATTTGTTTTACATTTTATGATTTATAAGTAAATTATGAATATATATTATTAGTAGGTCATAAGGAGGAACATAAGTTATTTGTTTTACATTTTGTGATTTATAGGTAAGGTATGAATAATTGAATATATAGTAGTAGTAGGTCATAAGGAGGAACATAAGTTATTTGTTTTAAAAATTGTGATTTATAGGTAAGGTATGAATATATAGTAGTAGTAGGTCAAAAGGAGGAACATAAGTTATTTGTTTTACATTTTGTGATTTATAGGCAAGGTATGAATAATTGAATATATAGTAGTAGTAGGTCAAAAGGAGGAACATAAGTTATGTTATACATTTTCTGATTTATAGGTAGGGTATGAATATATAGTAGTAGTAGGTAATAAGGAGGAACATAAGTTATTTGTTTTACATTTTGTGATTTATAGGTAAGGTATGAATAATTTAATATATAGTAGTAGTAGGTCATAAGTAGGAACATAAGTTATTTGTTTTACAAATTATGATTTATAGGTAAGGTATGAATATATAGTATTAGTAGGTCAAAAGGGGGAACATAAGTTATTTGTTTTACATTTTTTGATTTATAGGTAAGGTATGAATAATTGAATATATAGTAGTAGTAGGTCATAATTAGGAACATAAGTTATTTGTTTTACAAATTATGATTTATAGGTAAGGTATGAATATATAGTAGTAGTATGTCAAAAGGAGGAACATAAGTTATTTGTTTTACATTTTGTGATTTATAGGTAAGGCATGAATAATTGAATATATAGTATTAGTAGGTCATAATGATGAACACAAGTTATTTGTTTTACAAATTTTGATTTATATGAAAGTTATGAAGATATATTATTAGTAGGTAAAAAGTAGTAACATAAGTTATGTTATAAAGTTTCTGTGTTATAGGGCGGGTATGTATATATAGTAGTAGTATGTCATAAGGAGTAACATAAGTTATTTGTTTTACATGTTATGATTTATAAGTAAAGTATGAAAATATAGTATTAGTAGGTCATAAGGAGGAACATAAGTTATTTGTTTTACATTTTATGATTTATAAGTAAAGTATGAATATATAGTATTAGTAGGTCATAAGGAGGAACATAAGTTATTTTTTTTACATTTTATGATTTATAAGTAAAGTATGAATATATAGTAGTAGTAGGTCATAAGGAGGAACATAAGTTATTTGTTTTACATTTTTTGATTTATAAGTAATTTATGAATATACAGTAGTAGTATGTCATAAGGAGGAACATAATTTATTTTTTTTATAAATTATGATTTATAGTTAGGGTATTAATATATATTATTAGTAGGTCAAAAGGAGGAACATAAGTTATTTTTTTTAAATTTTATGATTTATAAGTAATGTATGAAAATACAGTATTAGTATTTAATAAGGAGGAACATAAGTTATTTGTTTTACAAATTTTGATTTATAGGTAGGGTATGAATATATAGTAGTAGTAGGTCAAAAGGAGGAACATAAGTTATTTGTTTTACATTTTATGATTTATAAGTAAAGTATGAATATATAGTATTAGTAGGTCATAAGGAGTAACATAAGTTATTTGTTTTACAAATTGTGATTTATAGGTATGGTATGAATATATAGTAGTAGTAGGTCAAAAGGAGGAACATAAGTTATTTGTTTTACATTTTATGATTTATAAGTAAAGTATGAATATATAGTATTAGTAGGTCATAAGGAGGAACATAAGTTATTTGTTTTACATTTTATGATTTATAAGTAATGTATGAATATATAGTATTAGTAGGTCATAAGGAGGAACATAAGTTATTTGTTTTACATTTTATGATTTATAAGTAAAGTATGAATATATAGTATTAGTAGGTCATAAGGAGGAACATAAGTTATTTGTTTTACATTTTATGATTTATAAGTAAAGTATGAATATATAGTATTAGTAGGTCATAAGGAGGAAAATAAGTTATTTGTTTTACAAATTGTGATTTATAGGTAAGGTATGAATATATAGTAGTAGTAGGTCAAAAGGAGGAACATAAGTTATTTGTTTTACATTTTGTGATTTATAGGCAAGGTATGAATAATTGAATATATAGTAGTAGTAGGTCAAAAGGAGGAACATAAGTTATTTGTTTTACAAATTATGATTTATAGGAAAGGTATGAATATATAGTAGTAGTAGGTCAAAAGGAGGAACATAAGTTATTTTATACATTTTCTGATTTATAGGTAGGGTATGAATATATAGTAGTAGTAGGTCAAAAGGAGGAACATAAGTTATTTGTTTTACATTTTATGATTTATAATTAAAGTATGAATATATAGTATTAGTAGGTCATAAGGAGGAACATAAGTTATTTGTTTTACATTT